>NC_065528.1:2154081-2160324 GCF_006386435.1 Epinephelus moara | reverse complement strand
CCCAATTCCAGGCACCGATTTTTGTCACTTCATAACTTATTATTTTTTGTTGACTAATCAATTATTTAATAGAAATTTAATTGTTGAGCACTAAATAAACTAAGCAAAAAAAGTAAGAAAATTTGTGTTTGGTAGATTATTTCTTTGTTGTAACAGTGCTTCTTGGCAATACATCTTGTACCATTGGAAACCTGTTTATTTTCCTTTTAAATGGTGCCACATTTGTAAGGAACATGCATTTGTGGGATGAGCAGCAGAGCTGAGTATGTGAGTTTTTGCCAAATCTTCTCTGCCAATGCCAAACAGCTTTTTTTTGCTGTTGACTCTTGTTTGGTGTTTTTTGGTGGATTGGATGATTGAAGTCTGAAGAAACAAGACATACTGGCAATTTAACAATTTATTCATTTAACAAACAGGAGCCTCAGTAGCGTGTGGAAGAACCATACACAGTCACAACAGCCTGGCACCTCCTCCTCATGCTGGTCACCTGCCTGGTCACACACTGCTCTGGGATGGCATCCCATTCTTCAACCAGCATTTGTCGCAAGTCAGCTAACATGGTTGTGTTGGTCACTCTGGCACAAACAGCACACCCAAGCTGATCACACAAGTGTTCAATGGGGTTGAGATCAGGCCTGCTGGCAGGCCATTCCATCCTCTCTACTTCCAAAATCTGGAGGTAGTCTCTGATAATCCCCGCTCTGTGGGGGCGAGCATTGTCATCTTGGAGGATAGAGTGTGGTCCCAGACTGTGGAAATGTGGAATTGCCACTGGTTGCAGAATTTCGATATTGCTCTGCATTTTCTCTGCAGATTACCTCCAGTGATGACAAGCCTAATTTTTCCAGTGAGGGAGATGCTGCCCCACACCATCACACTGTCTCCACCAAAAGATGTTACTCTATCGGTGCAGCAATCAGCAAAGCGTTCTCCACATCTTCTCCACACTTTGATCCTCCGACCTAACTGCCGTAGGCAGAATCTGGACTCATCGCTGTACATAACATTCCTCCACATGTTCAGGTTCCAGTGCACGTGCATGGTGACACCAACGCAAAAGGGCCTGACGCTGAAGGGCAGTCATGGCAGGCCTCCTGTCAGCCCTATGAGACCAGAGATTGGCTGCTTGCAGTCTGTTCCGGATTGTCTGGGCAGAGAGCCATCAGCCATAACGTCCTGCAAACCTTGATTGCAAATCTGTAGAGGACTGCCTACAGTTCCTAAGTGCTGACAGGATGAAGACACGGTTTTTTTGGGGTGCCGTCTTCTTGGGACGCCCCCTGTCTCTGACATCCTCCGTTATATGGAGCCCGGCTGCTTGTATTTCTTTCAACGAATCACGATCGTTCTGGGCGGTGCCACAGCAACGGTGCGCTTGCAAAAATATTGCTGGGGGAAACAGGTTTTGGTATAACACGGCCACAAAATTATCGCCTACAGGATGCGAACCATGGCAGAAAAATGGCTATATCCCCGGAGGATCAAACACCGCAAAAGTTAGTAAAGGACATGTTGAAAACTGCAACCGGAGGTGGTAGGGCGGGACTTCAGCGGGTGGCTCGTTCCACCCAATGAGAGGCTGATCTATGCAGCGAACTTCCTCCCACTCAGACTATATGGAACTTGGCCTTCAGTTTGCAGATTGTACTAGGGCTCACTCCAAATAATGCTGCGGCACAACAGCTTGAAGTTGCCCTATCCAGATCAGTTAAACAGGGCATGCCGATTCTTGAAGCAGACACCAACTGACCACTGTAGCAGGGCCCATGCTCACATGTGCCTGATTGGCACCTGATTTTCAGCACCTGGAGGTACCAGAAGCTCAAAACAAGTCAACAGCAACAGCAAAAAAAAAGCTGTTTGGCATTGGCAGAGATAATTTGGCAAATTTTTCATGGGCGCAACCCACATACTCAGCTCTGCTGCTCATCCCACAAATGCATGTTCCTTACAAATGTGGTACCATTCAAAAGGGAAATAAACAGGCTTTCCAATGGTATAGGATTTATTGCCAAGAAGCACTGTTACAACAAAGAAATAATTAGAGGTGTACCGATACCAGTATCGGAAATGCCTCCGACACTGCCTAAAATGCGGCATCGGGCATTGAGCCTATGACCAATCCGATAGTACGCACGCTATCGTTTGAACATCGCCATTGCGATGTGCACATGTGCAATAGTCACATCGCAGGACATGCAATGTTTTCTCTTTTTTTTAGAACATGTAAACTTTTGTTTTGCTTCAGAAAAGCAGCTCTGAGACTCCGCTCGTTGCTCCGTTCCGCTCGCCTCTCTCTCTCTGTCGCTCCCTCTCTGAGCACGCAGCGGCCCCTCCTCCTCCCATGCACACGCTGCAGTCACACACTGAAAATGAGCGACATGCAGGAGGGAGAAACGGTAAAGGAGGATTTATGCCTGGTTCATACTACACGATTTTTATGCCCGTTCTTAAAGTCACTATGTCACATTACACAATTCTAGAGTCATAAAATCATGCCGTGACTTGGCCGACAGACATGACACATTACACGATGGTACACACCAATTATCCCCCAGTCGTCTTTCACGGCGTGTGTTACAGTATGTCATCGGGTTATTCTTGTCCTATCTTTATTCAGTCACTGTGTCTGTTATGTGCCAGCTGAAATGTTGTAGTAACGTAAAAAGCGCCAGCAGACGGTAGGAGCTCCATTTGAAGTGCCGTATGTAAAAATACAAGCTACTGTATCCTCCACAACCAAGTTCCTACAAATGTTTCACAATAAAAGCCTATTTAGTAAATGGAGGGATTCTCTCAGCTGAGGTTATAAGGGGCTTTTAATTTGAAACAAATTCAGGAAGTGTTGAGTTTGAAATCATGACACGATGTATTAACTTTATCAAGGCAACGGGCGCATATAAAGTAAAAATAGAAAAACACAGAGGGATTGATGAATAACATCCCTTTTATAATGTAGTCTGTTTCAAATGAAGCTGGTAGCCTCTGTAGTTGTGGTGAGTAAAAGCCCCGCCACTATTTTTTAATTTTCCTACTTTAAGTCATCTGGTGAAAATTCTTGTATTTGTTAATACAAGCCCTACATTCTACTGTAGCCTTTAAAATGTCTTTTTTACCAGATTGTGTGGCTGCACTTCAACCTGTGTCTTGATCTGTGTCAACACTGGATAATAATTATAAAAAAAAGTTTTATGGCATTCATTCTACTATTATGTATTTAATTCTTAATATTTTACATAGAGTTTTAGGAGCTGAGACATAAAACAATTCATATCCCATCCATTTTTATTTTATGCGCTGGTATCGGATCGGTACTCGGTATCGGCAGATACGTAAGGTTCAGGGATCGGAATCGGGAAGGAAAAAGTGGTATCGGTACATCTCTAGAAATAATCTATCAAACAGAAATTTCCTTACTTTCTGTGCCTATATATATGCATATATACATATATATGTATGTACATGTATATATATATATCAGGAGGTGTAACAACTAATATCCTATCACATCTGCCTGTCATTGTTCATCATTTGACTTTATATTGCACTATTTATTATCTTCCTTGCTGTCAGTGTCCCTACAAAATGCTTCTTGTCTCTGACATTGATACTTGGTTGAATTTATGTTGTGGCATTGGGCGACCAAAATTCTCACACACACACACACACACACACACACACACAACCTCACAAACACTTGTCACTAGTCCAATGATGCCTCCCTATGACAACCAGTGCATGAGTTATGAAAAGAGGATGGGATAAATGGTTTGTCTATTTGTGTGTGTGTGTGTGTGTGTGTGTGTGTGTGTGTGTGTGTGTGTGTGTGTGTGTGTTCATGTGTGCCTTTCTACAAAGTTTGGTCATGTTACGTGAACCCATTTAGAAGTTTAGTGACCTCTATGTACTGCTAAAAAAAGTGGGAAGATTTTTACTTTACTTTTGTGCTTCAATATAAAAGTAAATGATAAAAAGTACAGTTTGTATTTGACATCTGGTATAAAAAAAAGTGAGGGGATTTAATTTAATATAAAAAAAACTATCACAGTGATACACTGTAAATGTTGAGCACCCCTCCAAGCAGAGGATGGAGAACGAGGAAGAGTCGTGTTTGGCACTATAATAAGTTTCTGTAGAAGAGGTGCAGTTAACTGGAATACAGTTATGTTCATCACATTACTCATCAGATGATTCATCCGCCTGTAAGTTCTCAGTGACTCGACATCCAGTGAAACGCTGAGATCATCCAGAGAGGCGCTTTCAAAAGACGGACCACAGCCGCTAAGCGGTCTCTGTTGAGGAAGGAACCACTGCCATGTTAAACAGGTCAGTGATCTATAGTCCAATCGTGACCACATAAAATCCATTAATCAACTGTATGACATGCCAAAACAAGGCAAGACATGGCGAGGCAAGACAGGACAAAAAGAGGCAGGGCCTGATAGGACAGGATAAGACATGACAGGACAAGAAAAAACAAAGCAAGGCTAATCAGGGCTTGACGGGACATGATGGGACACTTGATGAATCCCTGAGGGGAAATACAAATGTCACAGGGGCATTATAGTGTACAGGTTAGCTCTGTAGACCAAGGCCTAGCTGTCATCTCTGAGGACTAACGACTCCCATCCTCTGCAGGAGGAGATAAAAGCTCTGGAGAGCTCCTTCAGCGATAGACTGATTCACCCAAAGTGTGTGAAAGAACGCTATCGCAGGTCCTTCCTGCCTGCTGCTGTCAGGCTACATAACCAGCACTACTCACAGTAATCTGCACCATGGACACTTTAGGGACACTATGGACACTTTATGGACACCACTATAAGCATTGCTGTCCCCCATGTTGTTGTTTATTTGCACATTCAATATTCACTTTGCACTAAATATGTTCACTTTAATCCATTGCTTACTTTTTATCTACTGCTCATTATTATTATTATTATTTATTGTTGTTTCTTGTATTTTTTGTAATTTTTTTCTGCATGCCTAGTTTTTTAAGTTTTTAAATACTGAAATATTTAATTTGACTCATTACCCTTGACTGCTGTAACACTGGAATTTCTCAATTGTGGGATCAATAAAGGTGTATCTTATCTTATCTTATCTTAGACGCAAATCCCCAAAAATTAAATAATGGAGCACAGCATACACATTGATAGTTTTTTATTTATTTATTTGGGGTCCACAGAAGTAAAATACATTGCAATACAAAACAATGATCTATTTAAAATTCAGAGACAAAAAGACAGAAAATGACTAGGAAAAAAAACAAAAAACAATAAACTCCATCTACAAAACAATCAAAACAATCAACAATGAATCAACAGCAATAAACCTACTGATAATGATAACAATGTCAACAACAACAAATTCCTACACTATATTCAAGTCATCAGTAAAACATTCAATTACAGCTCAGAGGAGACAATAATACCAAAAAACAGCATGAAAATGACCACCAAAGTTCCTCAATGTTTATCAGAGTCAAGTATGCAGCAAAAACATGTTATATTTGAAGAAGGCTGGTGTTCTGTACCATCAGGTATCTCTTCAAACTCCTTTTAAAAACTGCTTTACTTGTTACATGTGTTATATCGGATGGCAGACTATTCCACAATTTCATTTGTCTGTACATAACAGTGCATTGCCTTGCATTAGTTTTTGAGACTGGAAGTAAAAAACAACCTCTTAATGCATGTCTAGTATTGAAGTTATGACCATTACTACTGTATGAAAACTGATGGTACAGGACATTTGGGATTTTGGACATTGAAACATTTCTTATAAAACAGAGCAGAGAGATAATCATTCTGTCTTTCACCAATGACCAACCTAAGGCTCTATGCATTCTGGTGATATTAGCTCTTATGTTACAGTTCAGAGCAAGTCGTACGGCTCCATTCTGAACTAGCTGTAATTTTTCTAAATCTCTATTTGATGCACTTGACCACACTACTGGACAGTAATCCAAATGAGTAAGAACTAATGTTTGAACAATGTTATAAATGCATTGTTGTGGTAAAAATTTAGCACATCTCTGCCAGATTTCTCCCCATAACTGCCACCGTTTTTTCAATCTGCTTTGACCACTTTAATCTGCTATCTAAAATTACTCCAAGAATTTTTGTGTCATCTACCTGCTCCACAGGCACTCCCTGTATAGACACATTTAACTGTGGTTTATCAATCAATCAATCAATCAATTTTATTTATAAAGCCCAATATCACAAATCACAATTTGCCTCA
>NC_065528.1:2134612-2151670 GCF_006386435.1 Epinephelus moara | reverse complement strand
AGTAGCTTACAACAACATTATTGAAAGTAATAATATTATAGTTATAGTTCTGGCTACTGTGGTACAATATGTTGAAAGTATGTATTAGTATCTGGCAGTATACATGTGTGACAATAGTTTATCTAACAATAACAACAACACTGCTCCCACTAAATTATTATTGTCTACATATTTAAGGCAATCGTCTGTCATCTGAGTTAATGCTGTTCCAGTTGAGTGTCCTTCATGATAGGCGTGCTGAAAATCAGTAGTTAAATTATTCACTTTAAAAAAGAACTGTATTTGTTCACAAACCATCTTTTCCAGCAGTTTGCTAAGAATTGGTAGTAGACTGATCGGCCGACTGTTTGTACCACAAAATCCCTCTGCTGCATTTTTCTTTAGAGGAATAACCTTTGCTACTTTCCACGCTGAAGGGAAGACATTATTTTTTATGCTGGTATTAAAGATGTGGCAAACAGGTCTGTCCAAACTGCTGGCCACCAGTTTCAAAAGCTTTCCATCTAGATTATCCATCCCCCCCTGGTTTATCAGTGTTTATAGGTGATAATTGTTGTTCCACTTCCTTTACATTTACTTTATTTAATTCAAATTTCAAAAAATTGTCTTTCATAAGTTGTTTAGTTATACTCCCATGTGATGGGGTACAATTCACAGATGACATTTCTTGTCTCAATTTTTCCACTTTATTGATAAAAAAGTCATTTAGATAGTTTGCTATTTCGTGTGGTTTTGTTAGAAATGAATCACCTGTATCAATAAAAGATGGAGTTTGGGCAGGTTTTCTTCCCATTATTCTATTTAGGGTGCCCCACAGTTTTTTACCATCATATTTACATTAATTTATTTTGAGTTTGAAAAACATCTTTTTCTTTTTCCGATTTATTTTAGTAACCTGGTTTCTCAGTTTACAATAGGTTTCCCAGTCATCCTTACTCCCAGTCCTATTTGCAATACTCTTTGCCACATCTCTATCAACCATAACACTTCTCAGTTCAGTATCAATCCATGGTGCTCTGACATTTTTTACTGTATATTTTTTGATTGGTGCATGTTTGTCCACCACAGGGCAAAATATATTTTCAAAAGCCTTAATGGCATCATCAGGATCATCTTGCTTGTATACATCAAGCCAGCATACATTATTTACATCAGTACAAAATGAATCCTGACTAAATCTCTTATATGATCTTTTGTAAATTACTTTTGGTTTCCCTTTGGGTACCTTTGCTTTCCTAGAAATAGCTATTATGTTGTGATCACTACATCCAATGGGGACAGATATGCCCTTGGAGCACATATCCACAGCATTTGTAAAGATGGATATGCCCTTGGAGCACATATCCACAGCATTTGTAAAGATGTAGTCTATGCAGGTAGATGTTCTCTTGCCAGAACTGTTTATATAGATTCTTGTTGGTTGGTTAATGACCTGTTTTAAATTACATGCATTAGTTACGTTGAGAACTTTACTCTTTAGTGGACAGTCATGCAACATCCAATTAATGTTCAGGTCACCCATTAGATAAATTTCATTTCCAGTGTCACAAATATTATCAATCATGTCACACAATTCATTCAGACATAAGCTGTTTGCAGATGTTGGCCTGTAACAGCATCCAACCAATATTGGTTTGACATATGGTAATTGAATTTGTAACAACAAGGTCTCCACGCCTGCAGGCATGAGGTCTTGTCTCACCTTTGCCGGAATATGACTCTGAATGTATAGGGCAACCCCTCCTCCATGCAGATTCCTATCTTTTCTATAAACATTATAACCTTGTATATTTACTGCATCATCTGAGAATGTATGATCAAGATGGGTTTCCGAAACCGCTAAAATATGAATATTATTTGTTTGCACTACATCTGTTATTTCAGCAAGTTTGTTCCTGAGGCTGAAAATATTGATATGAGCTAGTTTCAATCCTTTTCTGGGTAATTTTGCTAAAACTGACATGATTTATTAAAATTCAGATTTACCATAAATCAAAAACGATAGTACAGTTAATAGTGAGCAAACAGCAGCATACCCCATGTATGCAGGTATCCATGATTGTGTGAAAATCTACAAATGTAAATGAAAGTAATCCAATAGATAAACATGGTATGTTTAAAATTAATTGGTAACAACACACAGTTATTCATGTCTTAATCTTGAAAGAACTTCGCTAAATATTTTGTCCCTTTTTGAGGTAACTATCACTAATAATAACTGCTATGGACATTCTTCAATATTTTCTCCCCTCAGTGAAAAATAGTTCTCAATAACTGTCCACAAGGCTGGATTACCTTCCAGGCCAGGTATACAACTACTGCGGGGCCCTCAAAAAGCCCAGGGCCACTGGCAATTTGTACACCACTAAAGCTAATATCAACTGACATGATAAGGACCTTGAAGTGGCACTGCTCCATTACCATGTCATCTTGAGACCCTGTCTTAAAAAGTGGTACTGTGTCAAAATCACATCTAAAGACCTTTATTCTTTCAATGTATTTTATGCTCTTAAGAGGGCCAGCAGCTCATTCTTACCCAGGGACCTCCAACAGGTTTATCTGGTCATGTCATAGGGAGGCCTGTGGATGTCTTAAATATCTGGATACTCTTTCTGGAAAGAGACAATACTGTTTAGTTTTTCATACATAATTCCAATGTAAATTTATGAATGTTATATTGTCGGTGAGATAGCGGAAGTAGCAGTAAGCTAGGTAGTCCGATAGACTATCTGTGGTTAGTCCCAGTGGCTACTCTTGGTGGATAACCGCCAACACTGGTTCTTTTCAAAAATAATTTGCCTTCAGTTTAGTAAATATTGATTTATTTTTTAACAAATATTTAACTAATGTTAACTTGGCATATTCTAAAATGTCTTTGCAAAGCTGTGGTACCTGTTGCACTGTCCGTGTCTGTAACGACTAACAACCGGTCTATTTTTGTCTTCAGAAACTGTGTGTTGAACATGTAACCAGAACAAAAAGGGATTGTTGCCAGTGGTACCATTAATATGAGAAATAAAACCAGAAGAGTTTCACGAGACATAGCGTAAAAGTATTCAAATCAAATTCAATCAGAATTTGCAGAAGACAATGACACATAGACTGACGGGTCCGTCACTCAATGTCAGTACATGATATCCTTGTCTTTCCCCATCTGACTTCATTCTCTACATACATTAGAAAATTGTTCCACACCATACCCTGAAATATGTATTTAGTCATTATGGCTGAGAATGTGTTACTGATTTACCATACTTCCTTTATATCATATAATAAATGAATGCCAAAAGTTATTTCTTTTACTACTACTTTATATTACTATTACTTAAGTCTGTTGTTAAATTCAGCATCATGTTTCGCTCAGAACAGTTATCAGAAGTTAAAAAAATGTGTAAACTGCGTCACTAACGCAGACGAGCAAGGATTAGTTGGGAAACATCACATTTATTTACTTTACATGGAGCTACAGTTAATAGTGAATTATGTTAAATGTTTGTCAAATGTATTTGTATCAGAAATCATCTTTAGAGGGAGCCTTAAGCTAGCTTGGGCCATGTTAAAATTAAGCTAATTGCTAGCGTGCTTGATTGAAAAGGGAAAAAAAACAATGCTTTGAGATGGCTGTCAGAAATGGCAGAGGTAAGATCACATAATCCCATTTGAGCTATAACAGGTGGTCTGTTCCACGTTTTATTTCCCAATTGCTTTTGGAAAAAAGAAGAGAGTACTGTAAACAAAAAGTTGCCATTGGAAATATCCAGTATCGGTTCAACGCCGGAAGTTGCACCCAGAATTCACGCAAGGTATCATGGGGGCTAGGAATAAGGTCGATATAAACAAACAAAAGGGTGTACTGTCTCCTTAAGGGCTGTTACTGCTCGCTTCTTGCTAGCCTAACCCACCGCTGGTTATTATTTTCTTCAACAAGATGGCTGTCGTTCCTGAGAGCAGAGTCCTCACTTTCAGCGTTTTTAAGTGGAGCTCTTACTCCTCTACATATTTACCAGAGTGAGTAATGCAGACGTTTGTTTTCCCGGCGTATGCATTACGTTTTGTGGTCTCAAGTGGTCTTTCTTCACCTCAATGCACCAATGTTTGTTCTTGCCGGCCCGACTGGCCTAGCTAGCCTGCGATCCAAGCCAACAAGCGATAGCATTGTTAGCAACAGTAGGTGCGTTTGGTTTTGATACGTTGTCGCCCGATCGTGATGCTACTGACGATCCATTGAAGCGGTTATGGCAAACAGTAGCGTGTAAAGGAGTGTATAATCGAGGAGATGACCTTTTAAATAATTTCGTGGATTATGTATTTGTGTCATTGAGGTATTTCAACAGATAGGAGTTTGACTCTTAGACACTGCTCCTCCGTTTGAGATGCTCTGTTTACGTCAATATTCGTTTCTGTTCATGAGAAGGGCTTTTTTGTAGCAATACTTCGTATTGTCACTACTTAAGCAAACTCTACTAAGCGGGTCGCAAGACTACTGAGTTGTCAAGGCAAAAATAGTACTGCATTTTAGAATTTGATTCAGAAATATGCAGTCCGGCACCCCGGTACGTCAAAAACAAACGTCCGAGTTAGCTAACTGGACTCCGAAGCTAAAGTGGATAACTAGCTGCTGTTTAATAAACGAGCTCTGCTTCAGCAACAGTACCTTCTCAGCTTGCTTACTGGCTACTTGGAACCACAGTTATGACTCGAGCGGTCGTGCTTCATGGATGACATATAAAAATAAATAGTATGTTACAGTTAATAAGTGAAGTCACGCATAGTTAGAGAGCATTTGCCTGTTGCTGGTACAGCACTCGTATAGATACTGGTTAGCTGCTAGCTGATGTTAATGCCATCCAGCTAACAACAACGTCTGCTAGCTTATACTAACGTTACTGTAACGTTAATCATTAAATGGACTCATTGCATCTGCTAGCACAATCTAGCTGGCCTACATACGTAGTACTGATATATGATTCCTTTAACGTTACACCTGGTTTATACACACAAGTACCCACAGCTATTCTACCCTAAAGTGAGTTTTGATTCCTGCATGCTAACGTTTGATGAGATGTTGTCTGCTGTGTGTCCAGTATTAAGCTGCTGTGATGTCCCACAGAGATAAATAAACCCATGTCTTTCTGTGTGGATGTTTCTTAGGAATATCTTAGTGGACAAACCTAATGATCAGTCTTCAAGATGGTCTTCTGAGAGCAACTACCCTCCACAGGTAGGTCTGCTGGTGTCACACAAACTGTCTCTGCACCTGACTTCACTGTTCCACATGGAGCTTGACATGAATATTGACAGTGTGCGATAAGAACAAATTGTGATTTTAAGGCTCCGATCACGCAGACAACGTTGTGCAGGTTGCACAGCACAAGGTGCACCACACTGCCGTTTTAGTTTAAATTGAATGCCACTAGTAAAAAAAACTCTTGATGCCTCATTTTATTGTTGCCAGGCAACCACTTTATTACTTCCTTACCCTAACCTTCCAGTGTAATCAAATTACCTTTATATTTATTTTACTTTATTTTATTTCATTTCACAGTAATTCATATCTAATTCCTAATAGGAAACAGGCAGATGATACTTGCTGTAGCTCTAGTTAAGGGTGAGAGGCTGTCAGCAAATAGTTTGTTGGGCACAGGGAAACAGATCTGTGTGGGTACATGAGAGCCTAAAGAAGAGGGTGGATCATGGGGAGAACCACCAGTTGGTCCAGGAGCTTAGCCTCCATGATGACTGTTTCAAGTACTGCACTTATGCTTCCATGCCTGCTGTTTTCTATTGAAATAGTGGTAACTGTGGTATGTAAAGTCTTATAGCTCTGGGTATCCAGCAACTGCTGCCACCAGTTTCTCCTCCATTGTTTACCAGCTGTAAACTTGTTGTCATGACCACCACAGAAGGCCTGCCTCTCAAATCATCTGATTTGACAATGGGGAAAAAAGCCAAGATGATGTGGGGCAATTTTCTGCTTTGAGTTGAAAAAAGGCAAGGTGCCGATAGCACAGAAACGCGAGGCGTGTAGCAACGCAAAAGCAGTGAGCAAAAGCCTTCATTCTTATTAAAAACTATTACAAAAAGCTGTCTCCAGCTGCTAAAACATTTTCTGTGTGATGGGGTCTAAAGGGAGACTTGTGGTTTGTTTTTTTGTTTGCTTATATTGTAGGTGTATGATATAGTACCACCTTTCATTCAGCCACTCAGTCAGGCCAGTTGACTTCAGACATTTGAGGAATTGTGTCCGATTTTACTGAGTAGTTGTCTTGGGCTCCTACCATGACTAGAGCTCATACTGCAGACATGGTGAAAGTTATTTTAAGTGAGATTAGATAAGAGCAGCAGTTTTGAGTGAAGCATTTATTTTGGGGCACAAAACATTTTGCATTCTTTTTTAAAAATATTAATCACTTAATTGGTCATTAACATGGCTAAGAGTCAATTATGTCATTGTCTAACTGCTGGTGAGGCTTTGTGTGTGTGTGTGTGTGTGTGTGTGTCAGCAGGACCAAGGTCTGAAGCTTTGTTATTCTTTGCACAGTGAAAAAGTTGGTGATTTTGTCTGTTAAAGTCTTAAAGAGGCGGAAATGAAGCATTTCAAAACAATGGTTGACCGCTTACTAACTCTGTATTCATGGCAGGTAGAGTATCATTGTATAGGAAGCATTTTTAGTATAATATATTGTAATTCATACTCAAAACTCAAATTCAGTCGATCACTAAGTCCCTAAGTCATATTAATATATATGTCATATGAGTTGATGAACAGTGCCTACTCTTCTGTTCTTGCAGATAACAAGATATGAATCTCATGTATAGCCTTTTTTATGACTGAACAAAAAATGTATTAATACATCTACAACAGGCTACACGTGTTCAAAAACAGAAATGTTTGTAAATAAGGACAGGACTATAACTCTATGAATTGAGTATTACACTGGAAGACCTTCTGTTGTTGTTTTTTGGACAGTTTTATCAGTCTATTTCACTGCACAGCTTGATAGGCTCCAATAATAAAATGCATTTTCATTCCCTCTACAGTCTACACTTATATGTATTTCTGTATCATGATGTGGTTGAATATTATTTCTGGCCCACACAATTCAAGCAACATTTTAATAGACCTGACGATCAATAGCTTTTTTTACTAGGGCTGTAGTCAACCAAAGAAAATCTTGGTCAACTAAAGTTGCACATAATCTTCAACTAATCGATTAGTCGTGGGGGAAAAAAAATCTGCACGTTATTTTACTTCTGCGGAGGTGTGTCTGTGTCACTCTGCAGTTACACCTCCAAAACGCTACTCAGCAGTGGAGGACTGTGTTAAGTCCTGTAAAGTTTAGTTCAAATCAAACTTTATTTACATAGTTGATTCAAAACACACATTAAATATAGCTTTATAGAGCTCGTAAGTTGCGTGTTTCTGTTTCCGGTACATGGGACCTTAAAAATCGATTTCTCATAATGTATTTCAATGGCTAGATGAAAATTATTTTCTGGTCCCGTTGAATGAATTTCACATATGTTGTTTGTGAATTTTTAATATATTTTTTCGTGCAAAGAAGGCTACAATTTAGCGGGAAGAAGTTTGATACTGTTAGGTTTTGTGTGAGAGCTTCACTTCATCGCCTTCTTCCAAGGAGAGGACAAAAGCCTTAAGCGTGGCAAAAACCACTACAAGTCTGGACATGTGGAGAATTTCAGCTACGAAACACACTGGCATCTTGATCTGATGGCTCCGTAGATCGTGGCAGAAGATGCAGCAGCAGCAGCACTGTGAGTTGAGAAGTGGAGGGAAAGTGTGATGACGTGACGTCACATAGACGACATGTAGTCCTTCTCATTACGTTGTTTCCACAGCCTTTAACTGAAGAATCATACAATAAACTGTCAAACTCTTAACATGAAAAAATATTATTTAGACCCACACGAAACATTTGTGTAATCCAAGGCATTTAATGACTGGGACCAGAAAATAATAATTTTCTCTTCATTGACTCCCATTCATATTTTCCGAGCCTAGAGGTCCGATAGGGGTCTACCGGAAGGGGCGGCACGTACGAGCTCTATAGAGACAATTTCAAACACAAGTACGCAAATTGGCTTCACTATAAATCGCAGAACCGACAGACAAACACTTGTCTTTATCTGGACACATTTCCCCCACCAACGTTATTAGCACAAGTCTATGGCATTTTACATTGTATAAATTAGCCTAGCGTCTAGCGATCTTTTCCTCTTCTCATATAAAGCCAGGGACAACAGCAACATTTAACAAAGGTAACGGTATATAATTTGGCTCCATTACAACTCACAACATTCACCGACAAAACAACTGTCTTATACTAAACACGATTTCAAAGCAAATACAACATGCTAACGTTATTAGTGCCAGCCTATGGCATTTTACATGGTATACATTAGCCTAGCGACGAGCGGAGATTTCCTCTGCTCCTATGAAGCCAGGATAAATCCCAAAGTAAAAATCCCTGAAGGATAAATCACAAACACAACTTAAAATGCTATTTTAGTGGAGGCTTTACTGTCTTCACAATTTATTGTTTCTTATCTGTGAAATACAAGTAAATACACGCTTCGTTCCCACTGAGGGAAATGGTTTCAGCTTACAGAAACAGACAGGAGGTCTGCGTCACTGCGACGCTGAGCGTCAGGATGGGCGAGTTCAACTTTCTGTCAACAACGGGGGTGTTTTGAAAACACCCCCATTTTCACAGGTAACTTAGCCTGTCCTCCCGCCGCAGGAAATAATGGATTAATCCTGGAAAGCTGTTGATGTAGCACTTTTCTCCTTATGAAAGTAACACAGCGATTATTCGACCAATGAGAATTTGGTCGGACAAGAGCATAGCGACCAAATAATCGATTAGTCGACCAGGAGACTACAGCCCTATTTTTATACACATTCATAAGTTTTTTGGGGTTTGTTTTGGCAGTAAAAACCCACAACGTCATGTCCATATTGCAATGAAATATAGGTTATTAAATTAGGGATGTCTGCTGAAGTCTGCACCCCAAGCGGACTCTCTGCTTGACGCCCGTTGTGGACTGGATGAATTGTAGCTTTGGACAGCCCTAAGTACCCCCAGACTTCCCGGGAACATGCCTGCAAAGTCTGCAAGTGCAGTGAAGTCCAGATATTTATTGAAGTGCTTTACAGGTGATCTGTAATTTCTGTTCATGGCTCAAACTCCATTTTACATGAATTCTCATGTAAATCAGCACCATATTAGTTTGCTGCTGCAGAGCAGACCTGTCCTCTTAACCACATAGACTAAATAAAATGTGTCTGACTATGAGGTTTATATTTTCATTAGAAAAAATACAAGACAACAGCTTTCATTAAAGATCAGTCAGATGTAGGCAGGGCCTCACATCTGTACAGATGTTATCTGAAGAATCCTCATATTCCACTGACCACAAGTCTCTGTGATGCCAAATTCTTCAATAATCTAACAATAAAAATCCAATGTTAATATACAGTAGACTACATATAGTTTTATGATACAGTTAAAATGGCCAAAAATGTGAATAATTGCATTGCAGGATGATTTGTGTTCCCCCTAAATTTTGTGTTTGTGCTCCTAAAATTTACAGTTAGGGGCTACAGTGCTTGTACTAAAAAAAGTTAGTCTGGAGCCCTGACACTATAAAGTTTACTCAGAGAGAGGACTACTACATCAGTGTCCACAGTGGAAAAACGCTGAGGCGGGACATGGAGGAAGGAACTAGTTGTAATTGATCTCCACAGAAAAACATGTTTGCACAAAGTAAATACAGTCATAGCCTGTGAACACACCTCTTAGCTCACTGTTCATAGGGAAACACCCAGTGTTGATTCATGTTTTTCAAATCAAAACAATGCAACACAAAAATCAAATGGCAAGAATAGTTTGTTCCTCATCCATCCATCAATTAATTAAACCAAAGTGTGTGCCAAGTTACAGACAAGTAATCTGTAAATGATGTGTTGAACATGTGAGCCAGAACAGGAGGGAGGATCGGGGTGTACTGTCACATGTTGACTCATGACAAACTAGGGTGAAAGGCCCAGATCAATGTCTGACAGGAGAGCTGGAACGCAGGAGAATGGCTTTCACTTTCTATTGATTGTAAAGTTTGACAGTGAAATTCATGTGAGCAAACTCATGAGTGACATCAGTATAAAGGCTCAAGGCATAGACTGATAGAATATCTGTGTCTTTAATGAGTGCATGTGAAAACATTGCCTGCTTTCCAGTGGCACATTGAATCACTATTCCAGCCTAATGGCCACTGGTAATTTGTCATTAGATGTCGGGGCTTGTTAGAGCACCAGTGACATGTGGATGCAGCTCTTGGATTGTATGGAATGCCACTTACCTGACGCAACAGATTGACCCTGCTGCAGTCATTGAGATAATGAGCAGATCTTTTCACAGTGGCTGGCCTGCCATAAGCGCAGACAACTTCCTGCTATCCTCCATACGTTAACAGCATCATAACTCTGCTCTTTACCTTTGCTCCATCTCATGTCTTCTCTCTCTTTGTCTGTCTCTTTTTCTACAGTTTTTAATCTTAAAATTGGAAAGGCCGGCCATTGTTCAGAGCATCACCTTTGGGAAGTATGAGAAGACTCACGTCTGCAACCTGAAGAAGTTTAAAGTGTTTGGTGGGATGAGTGAAGAAAACATGACAGAGCTTTTGTCCAGGTGAGACAGTCAGACGGTCCAAGAGTTTTTTGTTTAAAAGTGCTGGGGGGGAAAACGGACACTGACCCAAACACACACACGTGTGTGTAGGGCACCCCCCTAATATAATGGTAGGGGAAACACTGAATCCCTAAGAGCTTTTTTCTGTTAGCGTAAAGCCCAGTTTAGACCAAAGATGACAAAGAAGTGTTTTAGAATGTTCCTGAGAAAAGTCGCGTTGGTGTGAATTGGCTGGCCTGAGCTTGACTCGAGCTGACTGATGGTGTCACCTGCAACTCAGCTGATCAAATCGCCATCGGCTGGTTTTAGAACGTAAAGCACGTCACCTGTTTTAACAGCCATTTGGCTTGTAGTGAAGTCTGCTGGTCAAGTCAAAATGACTGCAGATGGTGTATTCGCTTGCTGTAGCAGGCACTCTTTCCCCGCAGAGCCCTCTGTTTTCTGTCCCCACAGTGTGACGTCAGATGGTGGGCTGCTGCTGCTGCTGCTCACTGTATGTCCCAAGATGATGAATACATATTCTGATATTTTCAGGCTGAATGGCGATATATGATATATATATCTCCCGGTATTTTCTACTAAGTGGGCTGCATGTTCAGCTGTAAGCTGTTGCTTCATGTGTTTTGCCATCACACAGCAGGGCAGGTAAAACAAGTTCACCTGTTGGAGGTGAGCTGTTTGCAGAGGTGCAGTAAGGGCCTGTTGCCTGTCGCTCTTCATCAACATCTCACTGTGGCTGTTTCTGCTGTCACACGTCCTCCCTGCCTTATATTACACTTGTCTTAATTGAAGAAAAGCTGCAAATAGAGTTAAGCTAATTCGGTAATAAACATATTTTAATTCCTATAGAGTATTTAAAATAAAAGTCCCCCATTATTTTGTTATGTAAATGTTATGCTGATAGCAAACAAGAAACAATGTAATAAAGCAGATATCTACAGAAGTACTGAGAGCTGAACGCACAGAGACTTTAAAAAACACCGTTCTCTCTGGTCTCCTGCAGACAGAGGGGAGCAGAGTCTCACAGTACACGGTGGTCGGGTGTTGGCTGCGATCAGTGAGACGCCACCGCTACCCGCTTGAGTGTGGGTGGTCCGGTTTTTGACCTACTCTGGAGAAGTAGGTGCGCAGCTCGGCGTGGCACCGCGTGTCTAAACTGATAACAGAGACATAAATCTGTGCAGCATGGCTTGAATGGACACGGCTAAAAGTTACAGAGGAAAAGGCCTACAGTGTTGTGTGTGTGCTACTGCTGTAACTTCATTCATCTCACAGACTGATTTAGCGTAGCTTGTGCAACATACAGACCAATGTCGCACTGTAGACTAATCAACAGACAGATTAAACAGAGGAGCAGCTCTGTGTCTCTCTGACTGTTGATGGAGAAACTGTGAATGCTTTAGTGGGGCAGAGCCGTGCGGAGAGTGTCAGAGAGGAGAGATCCACACTGGTATGCGCTATATGGCGCAACTTGACCCTATACCAATAAAAACGGTATTGCCTAAATGTATATCTTGTTTGAAAACATTTCGATATATTGTAAAAAATCCATATACCCCCGGCGTAATTGCTTTACAGCAACTCCCAAGCAGTCTTCCACTGACTTGACCACGTCATACTTTTGTGTTAAGCTGAAAACACACTGGCATGTGGTGCTGTGCTTCATGTGACCCGCGTCAAGTGCGGTGCAAAGTTATTACTACTTTTACTGAAAGATCTGTACTTCCTCCACCTCTGCATTAGCTTAAAATTATGTGTGGAGAGCCCTTTATTTAAACTTGATTTCTCACCTGAAGAGCCAATTTCCAGAGGTATGACTTGCCAGGAAAAATCTTTTTGGCCAGATCTTTTTGGAGATATTTCTCGATCTTAACAATAAGTCTCTCCTCATCCATTCTTCGTCTCACTTGAGGCAGCAACAGATACAGAGTTCTCTTTATACATCAGTGGTAAGGACAGGAGTTGAGCTGCCATATGTGCAGAGAAAAAGAGCTGCTACAAGAGCTGGTATGTACAAGCAGAGAAGGGGTGGCAAGGCTGGGAATAGGATAGTGTTGTGAAGTGCCACATCACTAGGGCTGCAGCTATCGATTATTTTAGTAATCGAGTATTCTGTCGATTATTCCATCGATTAATCGAGTAATCGGATAAGAAATACTTTTTGTTTATTAAAGTGCAATACTATTCACGAAAGAGAAAGTAACTGGTTTCCTTTTTTAAAAAACATTTTTAATGGGATTGCACATTCTGGGCTTTAAAGAAAACATTTTGGCAATGCAAAATAAAATAAAATATAAATTAATTTTAAATAAAATTTTAAACACTGACTAAAGCATGTAATAAGACATAACCTATTAATAATAAATAATACATAAACATTGCCTTTAGGTTGTGCAACTTAACTTTTAGAACTACTCTGGCATAACATAAGCCTGTCCTCTTGAAAGGCTTTGTGGCATCTGAAGATGCAAAACAAGTGGACAATAAGGTTTGAACTTGGAACAAGAGTTCACACTTTTACAAAGCTAACATGCTATGAAAGTTAGTATTCATGAATACGCCTCCTTAATTGTCTACATATTTTAACATACTACAGTTTACAACAAATAGAACTTCAGTTGTGCACTGTAATACACTTAACACACACAAAAATAAATCTCACAGTTCAGCAGCTCTGGTACTGGTACTCAGGAGTGTGTGTGTGTGTGTGTGTGTGTGTGTGTGTGTGTGTGTGTGTGTGTGTGTGTGTGTGTAAGTATTTAAATGAGTATGTGGTTGCAATGAAGAAAAGTAAGCATATCAACATGCTCAGAACTGAGGCTTGCCCTGCACTTCGAAGCAATGTTTCCTGCTGCAGAAAACAGCTGCTCTGATGGCGTGGAGGTTGCCAGAATACACAGCAAAGACTTTGCCAGCTTTGCTAGAGTTGGATAGTGCGCTGCATTTGTTTTCCACCATGACAGTGGATTCTCCTTCTTGGACAGAGGATGTTCTCCAAAATACATCAAGACCTCCTTCTGCACAGTTTGGTTTAACTGCTGCTCCTTGTCCTCTTCATTACTGGTGCTGGAGTCTGATGATCCCAGTATGTTGCCGAGGAACGATGTAGCACCCCTGGAATGTGTTACTGGGCTGTCTTGGGCTGTGTTTGAGGCTCCAATTTCACTTGCTTTGGACTGCCTCTCTTTCTTTTTGACAGCAAGTGCCATGGTTTGTACTGTGCTTTGGACCTTGAATACTTCATCAGCAGGCAGGAACTTGAGTTTTCGAAACCTGGGATCCAGAGCAGCAGCAAGTAGGACTACGCTTGGACATTCAGGTTGAAATACAGATATTCCCTGCCATCTTGCTGTGATCTGTTCTGCCACATTAGCCTGGAGTGACTTGACTGGTGCAGTCTCAAAAGAAAAACTGTATGGACTTCTTGAGGCTTTGCACAAGTTGTGGAAGTGCAGAGAGTAGGGCTGGATGATTATGGCAAAAATAATAATCACAATTATTTTGATTGATACTGAAATCACAATTAATAAACACGATTATAAGTTGGTCGTGTTGCCTTGGGGGGCAGACACGACAGCATGACAAACTTTGCAAACAATGTCCTTTTGCTCGACGTCTGTCAACTTGAATCCAAAATGTTTCAAGATGACTGAAGTTGTCCTACCTTTCTTCTCAACCAAAGGCTGCCTTTCTGCCATGTTCTCAATTGCTCGCTCCACATATTATTGATCCACACACGTCACACGCTTGCTGCTGCTGCATGTAACACAGGTGCATTCACAGTGCTTTTCCAGCACAGGAACTTACATACACGCCACACCGTGCGGCGCATTAATCATTTTTCTTCGATTATAATGTTTTTATGATCGTGAGAAGCCAAAATCGGAATCGAAAACTCGATTAATCGTCAAGCCCTAGCAGAGAGGGTAGCATACTGTTGCCCACTCAGAAACAAAGTAGCTCCTTCAAATGGCTCAAGGGCCTGGCTCAGTTCCTCAATCAAGTTCCACTGTTCAGGCTTGAGATCAAGGTGGTGTTTTCCTCTCTGAGTCACTAATGGAGCAGCAGTCACCGGCCATCTTTGTTCCAGCAGCCTGGACAACATGTGATAAGTGCTGTTCCAGCGTGTACTTACATCTTGCACCAGCATGTGCTGTGGTGTGCCCATTTGCTGCTGCTTATCTTTTAACTTGGTGCATGCCAGTTCACTCTTTTTAAAATGTTCGACAAGGCATCTTGCAGCAGCCACACACCTGGAAATAGCTTGCTGGTTCTTCAGGGCACTTTGCACAACCAAGTTCAGAATGTGACCTGCACATCGCACTGATGCTCATCCATGCTCGTCTGTCAAGATCTTCACTGCTGCAACAACATTAGCACCATTGTTGTGGACAACATCTTTGACTTTCTCTTGTGGGATGTTGAAATTGACAATAAAATCCTGAAGCCACTCCGCAATATTTGGAGCTGTGTGTCATCCCTGTCATCCTACAGCCTGCCATCATTGTCAGGCTGTAGGACTTCATTTCCCAATCCTCCTCAAGAAAGTGACAAGTCACCCCCAGATATGCCTCTGTAGCTATGCTGGTCCAAATGTCTGTTGTGAGTGCAATAGAGTCAGTTTCCTTAAGCGCGTTCTTCAACTTGCCTTTGGTTTCTTCATATTTCTTTTCCATCATTTTTGTGAAGTAGGTTCTTGAAGGAAGCGTGTACCTGGGATTGAATGTGGAAATCATCTTCTGAAAACCTTCATCTTCCACCATGGACAGCAGGCGCATATATGTGACAGTCATGTTCAAAATGCTGTCTGTAAACTCAGCTGCTAGCTCAGTTGAACATGGTGGATCTGATCGCACAAAGCTGTCCAGACGACTCTGTGATTTACTGAAAAAAATAGGTGAAATAATTTATTTATAAATGAACACATTTATGACTAGGCCTAAATATCATAACTGTAAGTTCATAAGACTGGCTAATGTACATTTACTTACTATGCCGAAGGTTGTCCTATACCCATTGAACCTATTAACTGCAGTTAAATTTAAATGAATATACCTGCTGTATTGGATTGGTGTATTTTAGGCTGCATTTGCTACTTACACTAGGGGTGACCCCGAATAGTCGATGATTCGGTGATTCGATTCGGAGAAGTCTGATTCAACTGCCAGTCTCGCTGTTGAATCATCGCAAAATGTGGTCATGAAACAAGACTGTACCATTCTGACTATATGGGGGTGCTCACTGCTGCTGAACATCTTGATTTGACATAGAGGGTTCTAGTTTCCCGGCGCGGCGCAGGGTGGCGAACCCCGCGCAGAGCTAGTTTTGAGCAGTGCAACCCGGCGAACCCCGCGCAGAGCTAGTTTTGAGCAGTGCAACCCGAGACGTGCTCAGTTTGGTAGTTTGGCAGACCGAGGTGCGCTGAGATGGGTGTGGCGGCACAGCAGGGGAAGGTGTCGACAGATCCAGCTTGGCGCAGTGACAGTTTTGTGCCAAAGGGCTTCGCCGAAGGTGCGCTAAAAGCTCGCCAGCTGAAACCAGGTCTACTGTCAGCGCAGGGGGAGCGCAGCCGGTGTAAGCCGGAGTTTGGCTGACTGGCGGACAGTGCGCACACGTCACCAAAACCTCACAGGCAGGTTTCCAGAATGTCAGGCACATTAACGATGCAATAAATACCCAAAAAAACACTATTCAATGCAACTATCTGCAATCAGCACATAAATGTATCTCTATATCGACTGTCCCGTCACATCTGATGTCAGATCATAGGGGATTGGCACCGTTAGGCACGTTTGGCACGTGTAATGGAAACCCAACCTGATTTGATTAACACAGATGTAAACTAATGAGTTCACATCCCTCTCAGCCAACCACAAACAGCCACAGCATCAGGAGATGCAGGAGAGGGCTCATTTGATTGGTGTGATGTGTGTAAAACCCACTCCACGCCTTCTCTCCTCCCTCTTTCCGACTTGCGCAGGTAGGAGGGACGGAGGTGGGAAAGAGGAGTAGCTGCGGCAGGTGCACGGTGTGCCAAACTTGCAAAATCCGCCTGGCCACACCCAGTTGGCGAAGCGCAGGTGCGCTGCGCCCCCGCCTTGCCCGGTCTGCGAAACTAGAGCCTAGAATGTATTTGTTTTCTAGTAATTCATGATATTTTGATACAAACATCAGCCTAATTTCTGTTAATAAAAAATTGAAAATGACGCGTGCGTTTAATCAGTAGGCATAATCATTACTACGCATGAATAAATCACCCAGTTGCTCGATCCAAATAAGCTGAGGTGAGTGAGTGCGCTGCAGGACCATCAGAGCAGCATTGAGGCCTACGGTGATTTAAAGTTAAAGT
>NC_065528.1:2118060-2133404 GCF_006386435.1 Epinephelus moara | reverse complement strand
GTAACGACAAGCTACATTCACAGACAGCGAGTCCCATTATAATGTGTTTATGAGCGAGGTCGAACAGGCAGCGCCAAAAGCAGAAAAATCTATATGTGGCGGAGATAATTTATTCGTGGCGCACCGCCACAGATAAATGAATGTATGGGAAACACTGAAAATTCTTAGTTGGGGACACCCCTAGTCATATGAGTAGGTACATTACCTTTAATTGTCAGTGCCTGCTGTTCTGAGATCGGTGGGGCAGAGCTGCCCGCTGCTCACCATCAAATGACTCCAAAACGCTCTAGTGGACAACACATGGCTTGCGCATTCCCCACGCTATGAAATAATAATGTGTAATTAAGTAACATTACGACACATGAAGCAAATACTCGGAACTACTTTCTTGAGTAAACCACTGGGTGGGGTGACACAGTGCGCACCTGAGACAGTGCTGTAGTTATTGCTTGCAGCCTTGCATTTGCAGTATCGTCAGCTGGACCCACCAGAAAGTTTGAGAAAAGTTTGTTGAGTGGTGTTGTAAATCATGGTTTACACATGTATTGTAAAAGGTTGCGGTAACAAGCCGAAGACATGGAGCAGAGTGAAGTTTCACGTAGTACCAACCAAAAATATGGACAGGATGAAAAAATGGCTATTTGTGCTGGACATCGACCCCAACACGCCTGTGGAAATGGTCCGGAAAATGTTTGTTTGCTCCAACCATTTTTTACCGGAGGACTACAGTGAAAGGATTGAGCACAGAAGCTCAGGAATGGTTCAAACGCTTTTCTTGAAAGATACTGTCATACCATCTGTCGGCATCACAAAACGAGCAGACGTGGTAAGTGATCCTTGTGTATTTTGCTCAGCAATCTCACTGCTGTAACGTTACCTCCATGTTGAGTAACATTAGCCTACAACCCAAGCATGGTAAATAAGGCTAAAATGCAAATGTTGTTGTGGTTATGTTATGGATAAGTGCTTGCCCAGAGCATATAGTGAAGTGACTGGCATTACTTCTCATTGTTGGGAATAAACAGACTGCTAGGGAACATTTTATGTTGTTGTTCCCTCAGGAGTTGTGATGATTTATGAGAGTTAGCATGTTCTCCCCGTGATCCGTTGATTATTTTGAGGTGTACTCTCGTCCCATCCCACCATCAACATATGTAACATACAGTCACTGGCCACTTTGTTAGGTACACCTGTGTAATCAATGCAATCCAGTAGAACGGCTATACCATGATTTTTCCCCCGAAGCTTTTTGGTAAATTTTCGGTTATTGTTGACATTGTCTAGAAAGTGATGATTCTACTTTGTTTATTATTGAGGTCATAGTGAGCTGCACTAAACATGCTGTTTGAAATCACTCCGCCCAGCAAGTACTGTATGTCTGGAATGTAGTTCCGGCTGTGCATTTGGCTTCAAAACAACTCTGTCTCGTAATATTACATTATTATTTCATAGCGTGGTGAATGTGTAAGATACAAGTTGTCCACAAGAGCGTTTTGGAGTCATTTCATGGTGTATTTGATTAGTTTTGAGGGAGAGAGGGGGCCATACCGTTCACCTCCATTTTGTGTGCTGAGCAGCAGGCAGCTCTGCCCCACCGATCTCAGAACAACAGGCACTGATAATTACAGGAAATGTACCTACCCATATGACTATAGGGATTACGGCAATTGGGGAATTTGCCAAAATGTTGAACTATCCCTTTAATCCTCAGACAAGCATTTAGGCGTGAAAGAGTCTTCTGAGACAGGTCAGACCCATTGGCCTTTGGAGATGACTATCTCATTGAGAGGTATAATAATAATAATAATAATAATAATAATAAATCAATTTTATATAGCGCCTTTCAAGAAACCCAAGGTCGTTTCACAATTGCTAACAACCACAACCATAGTTTTTCTGGTGATGGACTGAAATACTTACGTAGGCTGCTGCGTCCAAAAATACAGCACCAGACAGCATGAAGCCATGCCCTCACTGTACCACAGATGGTCTGTGTTACACTAACGCCGGAATTCCACTGGATGCTGCAGGGAGACAAAGGGTATGCCTGTGAGTCATTCCTCTTGACTCCCCTTGCGGACCCCCAAACCCCACCAGCAGGCCTACAACCATGCATATGGCAAAACAAGGGCTCTAATCAAGTTGACCTTTGGCCTTCTGAAATCTCGGTTTCAGTGCCTGCACCACCTGAGGGTTTCCCAGGACATGGCATGTGATATCACTGCTGCATGCACAGCGCTGCATAACATTGCAGGCCTAAGAAAGGAGAGGACTCCCTGAATGGCTGTCGATGTTGACTGGGAAAATGCTCCTATCTTCCCAGACAACATTAATGACAGACTGGTCAGGGAGCAATATATTGCACATTTTTCCACTTAGGTTAAATCCACAAATTTAGCCTCTCTTTAATAAAGGATCTTGTATGTTACTTTTTGCTGTATATGTGCATTTTATCTGGCATTGGTAGCACACAGTGTGTGGTTATCTTTTAAATTTCACTTTGCCAAATCAATGGTATACCGCACATTCATGAAAAAGGGAGGACACCACAATGTTTTCTAGTTCAATTGTTTTATTTCCCAGTCCTCTTTTGTCTGCTTGGGACCTGAAATAGAAAGCAAAAGTAACAAAGATTAATACACTGTATTACAGATATGGTTACAGTGTGCACTGAAATACTCACTTAACTTTCTAATTTCTGGATTTCTAGGTCCAGTTTCACAAGGGTTCTTCTTTTAATTTCCAGATCAAGCTCCATTTCTTGCAGCTTTCTTTTCTCCGCTTGAATTTTTACTTCTGCCAGCTCTATCTGTCTCTCAAGATGTTTTCCATATAGAGCTCTGGTAGTTTGTGAATTCTGTAAAAGAAATGTCAATTAGCACAGCAGGATCTATGCATAATGTATTGATTTACTTTAATGATTTACTTTAGCCAATACTTACAATGTTACCAGGCTGCTTCTGAGGTTGTGCAGTGCCTGGGTCCTGTTACACACATAACATTTTCAGCACCACATCACTCACTTCATATCCATTATGGACTAAATAAGCAGGATATTTCCACAAAATTGACATGATACCTCAAGCCTTCTGGAGTCCAGTGACACCATCTCCTCATCTGCAGATGTGCATTCTACAGCTGCAGATATGCCTTCCCCTTGCCATACATGTACCAAGAGAACTTGTATTAAGATTTTTTAACAGGACATGCCAAGCCTGTGATTTCAATAAAATGTACAGTACTAGCCGGATCATCTTCTGGTGGCTCCAAAAGTAGAAGTGTGTCCCCAGACACTGCAAGGAAATCCAGAGTCAGACAGTATAATATTTTTTATTGTGTTCCATGTGCAGTAGTACTGAGTCTGTCACAGTCCCTCCCTGGATCCCCTCCATCGGTGGTCTCTCTTTATTCAAATCAAGCGCCAGCTCCTCTTCTGTGGTCGAGTTCTGGCTGGGTGGGCCACCCCCCGTGCCAGTTTTATGGGCTAAAGTCACTTACCAGCCTGCAAATGTTCGACAGTTTGTTCTTTATGAAGATATATGATGTGTGGTGTGTGTTTGGATTCCTTTTATTCAGGCACTCTGACGGGTGGCGGCTGCTAATGGCTCAATGAAAATGGTGAATAGGGAGGGAGAGAGTGGGCATCCCTGCCTAGTCCCCCTGTGCAGTGTGAAGTATTGTGATGTTAGTCCATTGGTGACGACAGTGGCTGAAGGTGAGGTGTAGAGAATCTTTGATAATGAATGATTCCCTAAAGCCAAATCTCCTCAACGTGGCAAACAGAAATTTCCAGTTTACCCTATCAAAAGCTTTTTCTCCATCAAGGGTGGCTATGATGGTTCCTGGATGTTGTAGTAATGAGTACTGTGTTAGGTTAAATAATCTGCTGGTGTTGCTGGATGCGTGTCTGGCTTAATAAAACCGGTTTGATCTGGATGGATTATGGATGCAGTGACTTTTTCTATTCCTTGGGCTAGCGCCTTGCCGATGATTTTTTTGTCTGCGTTGATAAGGGAGATGGGACGGTAACTTGATGGAAGTGTTGTATCTTTGTTGTGTTTTAGGAAGAGTGAGACTGTGGCTGTGTACATATCTTCAGGAAGTCTTGAATTTCTTTTCTTTCACATACACACACACACACACACACACACACACACACACACACACACACACAGAGTAGAAAATGGAGCCTAAACGCACAGATCGAGTGCAGCAGGTACATTAATTTGGCATGCAGTAAGTAGGGTCAGCAGGTGTAGGGCACCCCTTGACCACAGTGAATGAATCTGAACTAGCGGTCAAACTTAAGGAACTTAAAGTATGATATTTATAAAGGCCAAGTAATAAATATCAATTTTAAAAAAAATTATACTCTTAAGTCGCAGAGTCATACTTTGGACAGCTTTTTGCAGAGGGTTCCACCATGTTCAACTGAGCAATAACAAATTTGTTGCTAATTTATCTCATTTCAGACACTTTTATTATTTTCTCTTTTATATATATATATTACTATTGCCCTTAAATAAATCTAAAGTAATTTAATAAAAATACGCAGTATGTCTTATTTGATTACTCGATTATTCACCAGAATAATCAATAGAATACTAGATTACTAAAAGAATTGATAGCTGCAGCCATAATCTCAGCCTAGTAATGTAATTTCTCATCATCCTATTCTTGTTTTCTGTCTGTTCCAGTGGCCTTAAGAATGACTACAACAAGGAAACTTTCACCTTAAAGCACAAGATTGACGAGCAGATGTTTCCCTGCAGATTTGTTAAAATAGGTGAGAAGTGATGTGTCTGTGATAATTTCAGGTGTCTGTGGTTTCTGTTAGTCCTAAAAAAAGATGCATTGTGAACATGTCTGTCTTTTCACACTGTTTTCCTCTTTCTCCATCTTTTCCTGCTCTTCGTCTCAGTGCCTCTGATGTCTTGGGGTCCTAGTTTTAATTTCAGCATCTGGTACATTGAGCTACATGGTATAGAAGATCCTGATGTGGTGCAGCCCTGCCTTAACTGGTACAGCAAGGTAAGTTCCTGATGGCCGCCCTGGGGGTTGGAGATGTAAACTGGGACAGGATTTCAGATTCAGCAGGCCTCAATCTGTAACTGAATGGATTCATCAGCTGGCAGGAGAAGTAAACTAACGCAACATGTAGCTCTGAGGTGTCTCTTAACAACACAAAAGTGCCCAAGCGGGAAAACTACGGCTATGATCTAACCCACGGTTTTCTTTCATCAAACCAGTGTGAAAATGTTGAATTGACCTGCTTGTAAGTTGGTATCTTAGCTTGAAACTAGAGATTGTAAATGAAAGCTACGTAGGACACTACAGAAACACATAAATAGAGAAGAGTTTATTAACTTGTCGTCCCATGTTCCTACTGTCAGTGCCTTTAAATTCAGCCATTCCAGATGAACTTCATCTGACCTCCTTCATGTCATTTATTGAGTCTGCATCAATACAGATTGCAGTTTGACCCCAGTTCATGTTGTACTATACTTTCCAAGCATCAGGTGACTGAAGGCAAGATAAATGTAAACATCCATCCTCTTATTGCCATAAAACTTTGTTTTGGGTCAGTCCCACAAGAAACGGCTGCATGGCTCTAATTGCAGAGGTTTTAAATGGGCTGAGTTTTTTTGTGGTTAATGTTTATACCAATGCAAATAGGCCTTTCACGATAACAAATTTTGCGGTAAGTGATAATATTGCGTAATATTGTGCTTTTAAGACCGTTTGTATTATTGTTGTAATGTTGCTTGGTCATATTCGCTCTTTTTGTTGAGATGGTTTTAGAACAAACCCGGCATACCGGCTCGTCCAAATTACTGGGCTCCCCTCTGTCATTTGGTTTAAATCCAAAATACTCCACACAGGGGCCACGGCATTTGGTTTAGGAACAAGTTCCATGTCTTTCTCTTATGCTCAACTCTCTCTCTTTTTTTTTTTTTTGTCGAAGATCGCATTGTGTCTGTGTGTGTAGCCCATAGCCCTGCCTCCCCCACAGAGACAAAGACATTCAATGACAAGAGTTTTCCCTCCTTTCATTACTCTAATGAACCAACTCACCTGGCTGCCAGATGATGCACGGCAGTGAACGCTCTTGTCGTCCAATCTCTTTGGTGGAGAGAGTCGAGGAAAACAAACACACATGAATATGGCAATTAATCGTGGCTGGAAAGTTACCGTCTCCCTTTTAATTTACCATGCAATTAACCGACTTATCGCATATCGCGACAGGCCTAAATGCAAGTGCAATAGCTTCTCATTTATCAATACCAAAAAGACATTTGTTTTGAAAAGATTTTCGTTTAGCAAGATAACCCAAACTTCTCAAATTCACTAGGGCTGTCCATTGAAAAAAATGAGTAGAAGAAGAAGATATACAATATCAATACAATACAATATCATTTTTTTTCACTCTGTTATCATATACACACAGGCCCAAAATATGCACACATGCACAAACAGGACCTATACTTGCATTAAATGGAGAGATGACAGAGTGAGGGGGCTGCCTTGGATAGGGGGTTCAGTGGCTCACTCAAGGGCACCTCAGCAGTGCCCAGGAGGCGAACTGACACCTCTTAAGGTACCAGTCCTTGCTCCATATTTGTTCCGTACGGGGACTTGAACCGACAACTCTCTGGTTCCCAAGCCAAGTCTCTATGGACTAAGCTACTTCCACCCCTAAGGAGAAAGGGCATTGCACTGTTTGCACTAGTACAAAAGAAAATGGCGGTTGTTGTTAGTTGTTATGGTGACAACATACATCAGTGGGGCCATAAAGTTTGTCACACTCACTAGTTTGAGAACTCTGTTTTGGCTTATTCCTTCTTCAGTTTTCCTTATCAAACAGAAATATACGTCTGCACACCAATCCAAGTTTCTTTCTTCAGCTGGATCTACATGCTGTTATACTTGCAGTCTCTCTAATGTTATGCCTCCCAGCCACTGGCAGCTAAGCAGCGACTCTCACTCCATCTTTGGAGGCAGTTACAATAACGTTACATCCTGTTTCAACCAATATGGAAATAATAGCAACAAAACAAAGAGGAAATTATAGCTGCTGCGCAGCAATGGTCGGGGCCGGGCAATTTTAGGCAAAATTAGGCAATTCTGAGCAACAAGCAGAGTGTAGGAAGATGAAAAAAATGTGGCATTCTAAGCATAAGAGACTATGCTCTTATCTCACTGAGCTAATTAGCAAGAGACAACTCTGTGGTATATATATGTTTAAAACTTCTTCTAGCTCATTATACTGATAAGAAGTCATAATCTATTTCATCATAAAACACTGAATGTGTGGTATATGTACAAGCCCATGTGAAAAATGTAATACACACACACTAAAACAAAGCATATCACAACATAGAAGTTACATCATATAATTATGGCATGCCCTTCAAATTGTGGATGAGTGGCTGAAGTGATCAGAATCATAATATACAAAGGAAAGAAAAAACTCAAGAACAAGAAAGTAAGAATAACATTAACTGCTAGCAGTTATGAACAAACTGACCTGATCTAGCTTAAAGCTAAACATTATCCATGGTGACAAAGATGAAAACATTTTTTAAAATGTAAAAGTAGCTATTGGTTAGACTCTGCATATTGACTGATAGCTAAGCCAAATAAACAGGGAAGAGAGACAAGAGATAACAGGGAAAAGTGTTGATAAAGAGTATTTGTCTCTCCGCGAAACTGCCTGGATCATAATTATTTTAACCTTAGTAGTCTCTAATCCACATAGCATGATGCCTGAACATAGGACTTTCACATTAGAATGTCCTTTCTGCCTTAGCTCAGGCTTAAACTCACAACTTCTGAGACTGAGGTCCGTCTTCTATCTCACTGAGCTAATTGGCAAGTGACAGTTTGTGTGTGGCTTCACAAATTGACTAAGCCAAGCATCAGGGTGCCAGACAGTAGCCATTCATGCCATGGAAAAGCAAATTTCAAAGTGAAAGTTCCAAAGCTGTAGCACATATGGTTGATTTGTTATGAATTTTCAAAGTTTTGAAATTTAGAGGCTTGCCGTAGCACCACCATCAGGACTATTGTCTTGTGTTTCCAGTTGAGGACATCTGGCATGGGACTGGACCTTTATGAAAAGTTTGGGTAGATTTCTCATATGGAAATGTTGCACGAGCTGAGGCTTGAACTCACAATCTTCAACACCAAGAACCATCCTCTATCTCACTGAGCTAATTGGCAAACAGAAATGTCACATGTAGCTTCACAAATTGACTAAGCCAGTCACCTGTGTGCAAGACAGCAGCTGTTAGTGTGTAAAGGCAGATTTCAAACGGCTGTCAAAAATTCAGTTATTAAGACAAAAATCCGAAAATACACAAATTGCATCTAGACAGCATGGAGATGTTGGTAATTTGTTTTTAACAATGATTTATTGGCTCCATAAGTGAAAAACTGATGTTTAAAAATACCATTTTTACATTGACTCCAATTGTTCGCATGAAAGCGAAATTCAAAATGCTTTAAAAAAAATTCAGTTTTTGAGATAAAATTCTGATATTTTCCAAACATCATCTACCATGACTCCAAAATGTTGTCATTTTTTTAATGAACATTGAAAATGTATTTAGCAAGAATTTGCAAGTATATGTTTACAATACCGTTTACAGTCAAACATTTTGATGCACTGCAGGCTCAATTTTCGATAAATCAAAAATCTGTGTGGATCGTTTGTGTAGGACAGTCTGAAGATGCTCTGTAGCAAATTTGGTGTCAATTGAGCAAAAATTGTGGGAGGAGATAGGTTTAATATGTTTTACAGTTTTTGAAAAAAAAAAAACAGAGTGATGGACTTCATAATTTGCAATAGGTTTAAATGTACAAAAGTTTCTTCAGTACTGGGCTTACATTTTGGTGTATGTTGCAAATCTGTAGCACATATGGTTGATTTGTTGTGAATTTTCAAAATTTTGAACTTTAGAGGCTTGCTGTAGCGCCACCATCAGGACTATTGGCCTGTTTTTGCAGCTGAGGCAATCTGGCATGGGACTGGACCTTTGTGCAAAGTTCGGTGATTTTTCGCTCATGGGAAGTAGGATTTCAGAAGCAGAAGCAGAAGAAGCAGAAGAAGAAGAAGAAGATGATCCTGGCAGCTTAAGGCTCATTTATGCTCCCTTTACGTATGAAAATGTATACGTCCGTTTCAAACGATGTTACCGTCACTGCCCACATACTTCCATGCGTCCTTTACGTTGGGATGGATGTTAACCAATATATCCACCAGGGAGCAGCCCAGAGTCAAGTTTATGACAACAACAAATTCAAAAACAAACATGGCGACTGTGGAGGAGATATTGATAATGTACCTCTTGCATAAAATACAAAAACAGAGGCAGCGTTATAGGAGGCGGTGGTCAGTGATGCCGTTAAATACATTGCGACTGGAGGACGGAGAATTCTTTTCTCTAGTACTGCCGATGAGAGAAATTGAATTGTTATTTCTTCTTCGTGTCTCACTAGAGCTACGTATTGGGTAGTGACAGCAACACTGCCCCCACGGTTTCCGTTGGTACTGCTCCATTTGGCCCATATCCGTAAGCTTTATGGAAACGTGCAGAAATATGGACGAAATGAACGCAGAGCACGGACAGAAGGCTCCATCCGTATCCGGATCCGTATTTAACGTTGAGCATAAATGGGCCTTTAGGCTGCCCGGCCCCTAATAACAGTAACCAGAGGTGTGGACTCGTGTCACGTGACTTAAGCTTGAGTCAGGTTCGAGTGACAAATTTGATTACTTAGAGTCAACTTGAAAACAATCAAAAAAGTCTTGCAACTTGGACTTTAGTACTAATGACTCATGACTTTATTTGGACTTGAGCCTTTTGACTTGAAAAGACGATACCAAGCCAAAGTTTTAAAAGTATATTATTTAAAAAGTGTGCCACTGATCATTTTATTTTCCTTAATTTCCTGAATCAGCTAACAATACAATTTCATTTCACATAAATCCAGATTTGTGCAACTCAGGTTCATTTTCATAGTACTGACCAACATTCCTAAAAGTAAGAATAACTTTGACTGCTAAAAAACTCTAATGGTGTAAGAAACTCAAGCTGAGCCAAGTTTTAGTAAACCAGAATTATCCTTAAACACAAACGGCTCCTTATCTTAAATAAAGTTGAGTAAATATTGTGATCAAAATAAAGATGTACCTGAGAAAGAGTAAGTAAAGGTATGTTAAAAGTTGTCCAAGCCTTTGGTGTTATTAAGTGTCACTCAAATTGAGATGGGATTGTTGTCCCCTTTGAGTGAACTGCCCCAAACATGTGGCTGACAGCTGGAGGTAGGGCTGCTGTGCTGCACACACTGAGGGCTCAGCCCCGCAGAGACGCAGCGAGATAGCGACAATAAATGACAACAAAACCCATATTCAGACCAAATTAGGTGGTGCTGAGTACCGCCTTAGTGGGCACGACAACTTTTTATTCACTGGATTAAAATGTGCTATATCGTGATATGTATCGTTATCGGGATATGAAATGACCTATATCGTGATCTGAGATTTTGGTCATATTGCCCAGCCCTAGCTGGAGGTTGTGTTTTTGGACTGATTTGAGCGTGTCACTGTTCTGTACATCTGCCTATATCTATTTCCTCTCCATTGTTCTCCTGCAGTACAGAGAACAGGAAGCCATCCGCCTTTGCCTCAAGCACTTCCGACAACATAACTACACAGAGGCGTTTGAGTCGCTGCAGAAGAAGACTCGGATAGCACTGGAGCACCCGATGCTCACCCACCTGCATGACCGGCTGGTGCTGCAAGGAGACTTTGACGCCTGTGAGGAGCTCATTGACAAAGCTGTGAGAGGTAGCGTATTCAGCCTGATGGATCTAAAGATGATTTCAGTCTTTTTTTCGACTTTGTTAAGACTTTGTTACAGGGATGCAAGCAACTGGGTTTTCAGTGAATGACCCGTTTTTTTACATCAGTTTGGGTGACTTGTGTGAATCATCCAGATCTAAAGAGGGTTTTTGTTTGTTTAGCAGTGGGCGATTAACGCAGTGTATTTCTGCTACACACATATGAAGAAATAGAATTTCCTACAGAGCTGGGCATAGGGCCCCGCCCTCCCTTCATCACATGGTTATATGATAATATACTGTCTATTTCTAAGCCTCCGTGCCGGCAATAGCCTGACTGGAGGCATTATATTTTCGGGTTGTCTGTCTGTCCGTCCCATCCTTGTGAACGTGATATCTTATTTGGCGCAAATGTCCACTTGGACTCAGCGATGAACTGATTCATTTTTGGTGTTCATAGGTCAATGGTCAGAGGTCATTGTGACCTTGTTTCTCATTCTGTTAATGCAACATCTCAAGAAAGCCTTGCGGAAGTTTCCTCAAATTTTGCACAAACATTCACTTGCACTTGAAGATGAGAAGAATGGCTTGAGGGAATTTCTTCAAATATGGTGCACATGTCCACTTAGACGCAAGAATGAAATAATACCTTTTTAGTGGATATAGGTCAAAGGTCAGGGTCACTTTGAACTTGTCTGTCTGATTCTTGGGAATTTCATTAAATCTGACACAAACATCCACTTGGACTGAAGAATAAACTGATTAGATTTTTGTGATTAAAGTTCAAGGTCAGCGTGACCTCACAAAATATGTTTTTGGCCAAAATTCATATGATAATTTTGACAAAACTTCACACAAATGTCTATTAGGATAAAATATGAAGTGATGAAATTTTATATCCAAAAGGTCAACTTAATTGTGACATCATAACGTTTCGCTTAAAATACTGTTCAGTGTCATGTCTCAGGAACAGAAGGGGAGGCATTTAGTCAGATACTGAATTGGTGACACTAATCTTGGGTGTCCGCCTTGAAACTGTGCTGTTTTATAGATCTTCTGTCTATGAAGCATCAATGTTTTCTCAGACATGGTTGTAAACTATAAGAGGAACTTGACTGGTGTGCGGAGGCGTACGACCATGGGGTAGTAATTCTATTTTTTTCTGACTTCGGGTCTCTATGTCTTTTCACTATCCACATGTTTGCATCCCTGTAGTCAAATCCTTTATTTCTCCCTGCTTTCTGTCTGAGTTAATGGTGATTTTGCAATCTTTGATCCTCTTCTCTCCTTGCTAGACGGTTTATTTAACCAGTATATCAGCCAGCAGGAGTACAAGCCCAGGTGGAGTCAGATCATCCCCAAATGCAACAAAGGTACAAGCGCCCAAGAAATCAACAGAGAAGACATGAACAGTGAGACCATCTATTCAAGTGGGAAATATTCCCAATCTGTTGATCAAACATTTCAGCACACTGTGAAAGCTTAGTGGCATCGTAGCTAAAGCCATGCCTCCCCTCCCTCCCTCTGCTCCTCTCATCGCTCCACCTATTCTATATCATCTCCTCTCTCACTTCCTTCTGCGTCATCTCCCGTCTCCTACGCTCACACCATCCTTGTCTCCTCCTTCCTCTCCTCTGCAGGTGACGGCGATGACAATAGGCCGGGTATGAGGGGAGGACATCAAATGGTCATTGACGTCCAGACTGGTGAGATCCAAGTAGCAAGTGTTATGACTTGGCTGTTTAGTCAATGCTATGACTCATATCCTTCCACACAGACCCAGAACGCAAAGCTCTATTACCGATTAATCAAATTACCCTCCTCCCTCCCCGTCCTCTCCACCCCTACCCATCTAAAGAACACTGTCCTGAGGGCATTTCTCTTCTAAAAGCACATAAATCACCACTGTTGTTTTGGCTCAGACACGCAGCCATTGTTGTTGTTTGTTTTCTGGCAAAGTTGTTGGCGGTGTCCTGCCCTGCTGGCCATCTGAACAACAAACGCCTTCATTGTGTGTGTGTGTGGGTGTGGGTGTGTGTGTGATGCAGTGTCTGCAGTTAGTTGCAGAGCAGAGATAAGGCATTGCATCCCTCTGCTCTGTCTCAGGCTGCACACACTGACCTCTGTGTTTTGGTAGCAGGAGTTGATAGTAGAAGTTGATTTTCAAAGGATTTCTTTGTCTCAAGTCCTGTCTCGTCCCAATCCTTTTTTCTTGTCACCCCATTTTCTCCATTGGTACTAATTATTTAACTGTACACTTTGACAAAGAACAGAGGCCGGTTGCATCAGCAGGGCTTACATCTGGTCTTAAGCTAAGTCAATAACTCAGCCTTTAAGCCCGACCTAATAGTTGCACTAAATAGGTTTAAGCTGCCTTCTTGCCAAGACCGGGAGTAAATCTTAGGCCTAGTCAGGAGCAGGAGTGAAGACAATATGTCAGCTGTCTCTGTATATCAGTGACCTGATAGACAACATGAGAACCACAAACTTTGAACAACCACATTAGCTTTCTGCCAAAGTCTCTTTTTTTTATCTAGCTAACTTAAAAAACATGAAAACCCTGTCTTGTCTTTCCCCTAAGCTTGTTGAACAAACGACCACATGGACAGTGCAAACTTTCAGCACATCCTGAAACTGCATTTCAGACAGTTGGTGTGCTGTGCTATTTCTGCCAGTGGGATTTAGTGCAATTCACTGTGTTGACTGCAGCCATTCACTGCACATAGGCTACAAATGCCTTTATGAAAATGAACAACATACTAAACTGAGGTGGAGGGCAGCTGCACGGAGAGATATAACTAAGGCTGTCATAACTGTGGTAAAATACAAAATAAGTTGACTGACTAGCTTGCAGCGGTGTGTTTGACATTTATAACAGTGCACCTGCGCAAGCTTGGAGGATGATGTATGACTTACAAATTCTTCTATATAGCGGGGGGGATATGGCCCTAAAATAATACCACGATGTTTCAGGGCATTTTTGCGATAACGCTATTCTTGACAAAGTGAAAAAACTAAAAAAAAAATATATATATATTATTAATTTATGAACATAGAATTGCAAAACAATAAGTGATATAGTTTCACGTGTCAACCTAATAGTTCGCCTTCAAATATTCAGTCAAAACTAAAGAAAATGATCTCTCATTTCCTTGAACAATAACAGTAACTCAGAGTGAGATTGATATTCTGTATACAATATTAATAGTACAAAATAGTAAAATCTTCACTACAAGCGGACTGGTTGTAGAAATGGGTGACATGCTTTATGTTCTAAAACCAGCCGTCAGCGATTTGACCAGCTGAGTTGCAGGTGGCATGATCACATGACCCGGATGATGATGACAAGCAACTCTAGCGATTCATAAAAACATATTGGTGAAATGAACGAGTTTCGCTGCAGATAATGTGTTATTTAGAGCCTCATTGACGGTGCCCCGATCATTCCCACTATATGGATGTACGCGGCTCTCGCGGATCTAAATATCTTCCGAAGGACTCCAAATGACACCAAACTTATCTGGGTGAGTAAACAACCGTATTTAATGCCAGAAATAAGGTCCAGGTTGTAAAAAATGGAACTTCCCCTTTAACAAAGACCGACTTAGCAGTTAGGACCAGGCCTGAATTTATTTACAATTATATTTAAAAAAAAAAAAAAAAAAAAAAAAGATATGTGCTTTTGCTTTCAAGCTGATGCTAAATTAAGTGGAGATTGTTAATTTGTCTTAGCACATAGAATAGATATAAATTTAGATATGATGCAAATTAGCGACAACAGGCAGAAATGAAAAAAAGTAAGAAAAAAAAAAGTAAGGAAACACATTTTCCCATCTCAGGTATGTAGATTTTATTGATGCCACACAATTATTTTAAATGTCCTGGCTATAACACCAACGATTATAATCCAGTGTGAAACAGAGCTCAACTGGTGCTAGGAAGTGCATCATGATTTCCGTCGGAGTCTTCGTCACCGCTGCTCCTGTTGTCCAGGGCTCCAGACTAACTTTTTCCACTAGGAGCACTAGTGCTCCTTACTGAAAATTTTAGGACCACCAACACAAAATTTAGGAGCACTATCTATATCGACACAACATATTCATAATTTTGTCTATATTAACTGCATTACTGATAATTTAGCAATAAACACAGACAACCCTGCCTCTTAAATGATGTGTGCAGCGGCGCTTTTGCTCCATCATTGCATCTGTCCCTGCATAATTTATGCCTGATGCTGTTCTTGTGCTTAACCAGCGTTTCATGTTTGAAGTGTGTGGTGGAGTCGGCAAATTTAGTTTTCCCCGCAAATTTCGGACCGCACTGAGAGCAGTACATGCAGGACATCACTTTCTTTTCTTTACAGTATCTCAACCACGTAAATTCAGTGAGCCATTCTTGTCGGAAATGATAGGGCTTTGGCTTTTTCGGTGCTGCGACATCACCTGCTGACTCGTCCTCTGAACTATCGTCGTCGGAAGTTTGGGAAACTGGCACAGGAC
>NC_065528.1:2107248-2117764 GCF_006386435.1 Epinephelus moara | reverse complement strand
TCAACAAAGAAATGCTGTTCCTCCTCAATTTCAAAGTCTTCAGACATGTTGGGCTGTCCTTTGCTAAAAGACCATAGTGCAAATTATCTTTTAGCTACTGTGGTTACTGTTGTCTCCCCCTGCGGTGCATGTGTCACGTGATGTAAACACGGGTAAGCAAAGCTCATGCTTTGGTTGGTCTCGCGCAAGCGCACACACGTGAGCGCAGAGCACAGAGAAGCAGTAAGAGCTACAGGCTACAGTGAGGCTAAAAACAGAGTTCATATGACGTTTTTCGAAACAACTTTTTATGTCAGGGCTTCAGGACACTTGGATCACTACGTATGAGCATGTTGGAGATATTTTGTGGCTTCAGTTTTGTGTTCTTGGACGTTAGTCTGGGGCGCCGTCAGCCATTATGTGTGCTAGCCGCTCCCCCCGTCGATCTCCGCAAGGGATGTGACGACTCTAAAACTTCACCAGAGTATTCCTCAGCATGAGGGTGAGTAGATAATGGCTGAATTTTCATTTTTGGGTGCACTATCCCTTTTATTCCCAGTTCCATTTCAGTCCTTAGTAGGACTTTCCTTTTACTGACCTAATAATCATACATCATGATGTCATACAGAAATGCTGCATCATACACAGTAAGATGATAGATATCTGTCTACTCCCAAGAGGCTTTCCATCCCGTCCCGATCCAAACAATACAACAGGGCTCTTGGCCCACAGAAGTCTCTGTAATCAACTGGTTAGTTCATACAAGCTGTAGGTTTACCTCTACATCCCAGGCTCAGTAGCCACACACATGGTCACAGTATCAGTTTAGGATGAGCATGATGCAGGTAGTTTTATAAGCACCACAGCACACATTCAGCAAAATCTTCAGTTTTAAACTGATTAAAAGTACAATAAGTTATTTTTCTTTCCTGATTTTCAGCCTGTAACAAACCTTTTTTGGCATTCACAACTCATTCTCAGGCCCATCCTCTGTTTTAGAATTGTAGCAGTAATGACACAGCTTATTTCCTCCTACACAAGTCTCTGATACAACAACTTCGCACAACTCCCATCTGTCTGAACTGCAGTGGCCTTTATTTGACCCAATTTGTGTCTTCACATCAGACACTAATAAGTTTACGAATTACAGACACAACATAGAGGTTTTGTAAAGAGGTAACCTGTTACAGCACATAAAATGTCTTTTTGCAGCATTGTCACTGAGTAGTTATCAAATGTGTTTGGAAGATTTTTGAAAATGATAGTGGGTAGGAAATTTACATTCCAAACCAGAACACAGATTTGATACTCGAAAAAACCCTCAATGCCTTGAGCCAGTTGACAGGATTGTGATAGGGGCCAATCCAGGCATGTGTTGTTGATTTTCTAAAATTGATGACATTGTTGACTGTCTACCAAATAATGGTTAAGTTTTTCATGGTTAAAAAAAAGCAATTCCTACTGGACATATGGCTGCCAGCGAGTGACTGTTTTAACTGGTGACTTTCAACGGAACGTGGTTGCTTGTTGTAATTTAATACAATAAATGCAGATGAGTATGTATTTAAAACTGATTAAAGTAAAATTGCAGGCTTTTACAAGCACACTTAAATGTTCTGTTGGTGTTTTAAGGAGCTGCTGTCACCATGAGCAACCACACCGTATTCGGTTGAGAGTCACCAGTTGATTAACACTCGCTCGTTAAACTGAAACACTGGACAACATTGTACGTGTTCTGTATGTGATGCCGACTTAAGATGTTTACTTAGTGGTCATGAAGTTGCCCTAGTCAGAGCAACTAAAGCCATATTTCACAATAACGCTACAGTCAGTTGGCTTAATTGGTTTATTCTGGGGCAACACCATAGTGCCTAGGCATGTTACTCAGTACACTTACATGACATCAGAGAAAATGGATTTATTGTGTTAGTCCGACAAAAACTGGACTTTCAAAATACATGTAAAGGTGTTGGTCAGACTGAAATTGTACTTAATCGTATTTCTCAAAGTCGGACAAACACACCAAGATAATGTGATTGTGATTCGAATTACTCCTGCATGTGTACAGTCAGTTGGACCCATACTGGCCCAGGTGCTCTGCGCATGCTCCACAGTTTCTGCCCCGGGCTTTGACCTGGAAGTGGGATAGCATTAAATATGTCTGTAACAACATGGCAAAATCAACATCCAGAGCCATACATTTTTGGACTGACGAAATATATACAGAGCTGTAAAGTTGTCCACCATGGTACCAGTTTGCTGCTAGCTAACTGAAAAGGACAAAGGACAGAGGGATGTTGTATGCTGTAAAGCCCTGTGAGGCAAATTGTGATTTGTGATATTGGGCTTTATAAATAAAATTGATTGATTGATTGATTGAAATTGATAACTTCTTTGTCGATTGGTCTGTGATATAATAGGTTTACCAGAAAAAGGTACAATACTAACAAGCTGAAAGGGGGAATATCGCCACTTATTGTAGCGAAGTTGGACATACTTTGGTCAATAAATGGATTCCCCTCCCATGCTTGTATACTGGGACAAGGACAGTAGTACTAGAACCATAGCTCCACTCAACTGTGCAAATAACATATTGACTAACGTTAGTGAGCTCAGATCCACTACATAAAGCCACCATTTTCCAAACAGACTGTTTCATCAATTGTAGTGTATGCATATAGTAAACTCAGTTTGCACTGTGCAGCTGTATTATGTACGAAAAAATGAATTGAAACCTTTTTAAAAAAATTGAAGCTGACTGCACTGGGACGTGTGGTATGAAAGGATTCAGATGAGAAACAAAGAACAAAGATAGAAACATCTGTACAGAAAAGAATCAGCATCTCAGTGTTACCATCTTTACCGTTGTATTCCGGTCATTGCTGGTAATGTTGTAACATTTTGGAAAATAAAAATGGCAAATGTTGCCTGACTACCATTTTCAAAATTCTGTTAGAACACACATTGTCCACTCTGTTGTCATTCATCATTTGAAATGTGCATATGCGTGTAAAAGATGTAGTGAAAGATGTAGTGGGGTTTGTGAGTGTTTTTAACCCATGTTCTATACAAGTACACGCTCAGATATCAGCCAACACATGAAAATGCTGCAGGCTGAATCTTTGTGTGTCATGCCTGTCTGTGTTAATAAATCTGTCTACAAAAAGTGACTTTATGCCAATCCAGCTCACCTTGGGGAGCATTAAATCCTTTTTGAAAGCATAACCTTAATCTGATTATTCACAGTAACTGAGTGTGTGACAGTTTGTAGTGAGCCGACGGCTGGAGAGTTAAGCAGTCTGCAGGCAGTGCTTTCCAAAACAATATGCAAATGACGGCCACTTGTTGAGTATAATGTTTGTTCCCTGCAGAGACCGTTTACCTGTTTGGGGGCTGGGACGGCACACAGGACCTGGCTGACTTCTGGGCTTACAGTGTTCAGGAGAACCAGTGGGCCTGCATCTCCAGAGACACAGAGAAAGAGGTGAGCAGGCTCAGACAGCTCAGAGGACAACAATCAAAAGTTGTAAGAATGTTTGCTTCCCAAAGACCTTTCATCATGTCCTAGTGCTTATTGCATGCAATTGCTTTTTGGTTTAGCTTTAGTTCTTTTGTCTTAATAAAGATAGAATTTAGAAATAAAAAGTATTTTTATGACTCTTCTCCAGGAATAGCTGTGGCTGGAGATGTGCTTTAGGGCTGTATTCGTCCCATTCTTGTGAACGTGATATCTCAAGAACATCTTTGGGGAATTTCTTTAAATTTGGCAAAAACGTCCACTTTGATTTAAAGATGAAATGGTTCGTTTTAGGGGTTAAAGGCCAAGGTCGTTGTGTGCTCATCTGTCTCATTCTCGTGAACGAGATATCTCAGGAACATCTCAAGCTAATTTCTTCATCCTTGAGCCTGTAGAAACTTTTGTGCCAAATTTTCACTGATTAGATTTTGGTGGTCCAAGATTAAAGGTCAAGGTCACCATGACCTTGCATCCATTTCATTCTTGTGAAAGTGATATCTCAAGAACACCTTGGGAGGTTTTTTACAAATTTGGCACAGGCACCCACTTTGAGTCAAGGATGAACTGATTAGAATTTGGTTGTCAAAGGTCAAGGTAACTGTGAGCATGCATTCATCTCATTTTGTAAATGTGATATCTCAACAAGGCCTAGAGGGAATTTCCTTAAATTTGACACAAACGTCCACTTGGACTCAACGATAAAGGGATTAGAATTTGGCAGTCGAAAGGTAAAGGTCTTTGTGACCTCACAAAACATGTTTTTGGCCATAAGTAGAGACTCAATTTTTGAGTTTTACACACATCTAATCAAATAATGAAGTGAAGACATTTTATATCCAAAAGGTCAAAAGTCAACGTCACTGTGACGTCATAATGTGTAATCAGTGCCAGACATTGTTGGTGGTTTGAGGAACAATGAAATGTAAATGATTGTTTTGGTCTCCTCTTTAAACATATTGACTGCATATCAAGACGAGCTATTTCTTAAAGAAACAAATTATATTTATAAATGTAGAACAGCTATGCATGTCTGTCTTTTATGTACCAACCAGAGTGGTCCGAGTGCTCGTTCATGCCACAAGATGTGTATCGACTCCCAGCGACGTCAGATCTACACGCTGGGCCGCTACCTGGATTCCAGTGTCAGGAACAGCAAGTCTCTGAAGAGTGACTTCTACCGCTATGACATTGATGCCAACACCTGGACACTACTCAGCGAGGACACGTCAGCAGACGGAGGGCCAAAGTTGGTATTTGACCACCAGGTAACTGGAATTTGTTTGTGTTTGTACCTCCCTGACTTCAGGCTTGTCAATAAGACTATCTCAATAGGGAAATGCGATAAAAATATATGTCAATAAGGATGATAAGCTTTGGCCATTTTTACTTAATTTAGATCTAACAGCCTATCACAGCAAAAAATAAACACAAGTACAGAGCCTGTACTTGAGCCTGGAATAAAGTTTATCATAACGCTGTACAATATAGACATAAAGCAGAATAAAATAATAACATGCAATGTAGGGGCAGAATCTGACATCTCCTGTTATTAGTTGATATCATGGACTGATGACTAGCAGCTTATCACTGACAGCATGTCAGACTATTTCTCTGTGTTTGCTACGCTCTGTGTTTGTCATTTATAAAAAGATAAATCACTTTTCTATAATACATCAATGATATTTCAATGGAATAAATTACTTATTGACTTATTCATACTTCAAAAACAGTATCAATAACTGATTAATATAGGGGGGATCAAAATAAAATAAATAAATAAAATAAAAAACAACTAGCCACCCTCCTCCCCTGACAAGTAAAGAACAGTCCCTAAAGTGTGGTGAGGTTTGTGGAAATGTGTGTGCACTATGGCCGCCGTATTTGACAGGAATACGTATTTCTGTCTGTGTCTGTGAACCCCAGTTCAACCCATAACCGGCAGGAATCGCCTTTCGTTTCTGCTGCGGCTTGGCTGCTCCCTGGTTTATCCAACTAGCATTAGCTTCTGTTCCTCAGCTCCACTGGTCAAGCTGGCGCTGATGTTTACATCCGTTATCATTGTCAGTAATGCCTGCTACAGAGCATGCCGCCGGCTCTCACGTTGTTTTAGAGATGCAAACTGTTAAAGCCAGTCAACCGATTGCTAGTCTCACGATACCCGATCCATGACTCTACAATCGATTCATCTAAGGATTCATGGCTGATTCGTATCGATTGAGGAGGCTGCTACTGACGCAGCCGTATCTCTCGCTTGTCAAACCGGATATCCGGTCGTATTGGTTAATCGTTACCAACCCTAAAAGGGTCGCGAGCTGGATTCGAACCCGGGCCGCTGCGGCAACAGCCTTGTACATGGGGCGCCTGCTCTACTACTAAGCCACTGACGCCCCGTATCTCTTTCCCTTCTGTTCTTATTCGCTGCCTGTTTGCAGAGCAGAGCCTACAGGGGAGAGAATGAAGCAGACTTAAGAGAGTCAGTGATGACAATGCTGCTCATCCACAAATTCATCAAAAGGGAGATGGTATGATCAGTTTATCAAACACCTGTTGAACCAGCAGAACAAAAACCTACAAAAATGTGGCGTCTTCAGTCACTCTGCCCGCAGTAACATCCAATTTCTTTTTACACAATTACAGAGCTCCTTATGCTAAAGTGCTGAAAGTGAACTCACTTTATCCTCCCTAAACTGAGGAAACCATTGACAAAAAAGGCAACACAACATCAGTTAGGCATGGGACAATGTGAAATTTTCATATCAGGACTAACCCCTGCCAAAATAATTGTAATCACTGTTTTATCTTTTTTTGGTGAACATCCTTTTTAGGAAAAAAAAAAAAAAATCTTAAAAAGCCAGGCTTGTGAAGTATTTTAAATGGCACCATATCTTTGGCAGTGTTGGGCAAATTACTCTCAACAGTATTACTCTATGTGTAGAGTAATAAGTTACATATTACACTACTTATGCGTTGCTTTCACCAAAATAAACACAGAAGAACTAATGTTCATTTTAAGGGTCAAGTTGCTTCACAGCAGGTAATCAATGCACAGAAGCTCCAGTTTATTACAGTTTATTTCAAATCCAGTGATGCGCAGGCTTGACCCATTCATGCATTCACATACAGTGGTGACCACTTTGTATTTAAATGAAAAAAAAAGTGTCAGTGTCCTGGTCAGCTACAGCAGCAAGTTGTGTATAAGAACGGGATGGTGTGCCGGTGTTGCTTTGCTGTTGTAGGGGATGTGAATGGAAATGCATCCAAAATATACTAACATAACGGAGATGTGCCGATCACTGGGACAAGGAAAGAACTAACCAGAGGCCAGCCCTTTATCCCTGTTGCTTTCAGGCAGTCGTAGGACGTAAAAGCAGAACAAGATTTGTTGTAGACATTGCATGTATATAATGGAAACACTGAACATGAAAATGCACAGTACGACATGACCCAGCTGTGCTCATCATCGGCACCTTTCTTTGATGTAGTCTGTAGTGACCATAGACTTTATGAATACGTTAGTGACATGACAGCACACAGCAACCTTCAGGGCAGGTTTTTTTTCTGGTGACACACTGGTAGAAGTGAAGCAGTGTGGATGAATGAAAAATGAAAACAATAAACAGTTTATTTCAGGTGGTAACATAACGTGACATTATAAATGTAATAATATTACCCAGAATTCTATTGGTAATGCGTTATATTACTTTGTTAATGCTAATTTGTAAGTAAGGCGTTATGGCCAGCAGATATATTTGGATATAAAATATTCCAATGGTGAGTGATTCAGAGTTTTTTGTTGTTTGAGGTTGGTGCATAAAACGCCTTTTTATGCAGTCTCTTTTATTGTTGGTTGCCCAGCAGTCTCCTCACAGCTTCACATTAAGCTTTTTAACTGACACAGTCGGTTGTTTTTTTATTGCGCAGTTGCCACACAGTCAGAAACACAGCATCTGATTGGTCCATAAGTCAAGAATTCAGCCTTCGACTGGTCAGTAGGCTCATCATGAATGGCTAGTGGGGACAGGCAATAACAACAAAAACTATTTTTGACAAAGAAACTGTATAGATAACCACAGAAGACATTCAGTGTTGACTATCATTCTGGATTTATTTTACCAAGTCACCAAGATGACACAGCAGTTCAAGGCTGGTTTACAAAGCTTCTGATTCTGATTGCCCGGAAACCATTGTTTTAACAGCACGACAGTTAGTGTTAGCCTCTGGGCAATAAATGTAAGTCTCTCGCATGCAGCATACTTACATAATAGTCATATATGACATTGTTGACCCCAGAGGTAACTTCTGTAGTGTCCAGTACAGTATGTCAGATATCTCTCATCAGTCCTGTTTAATGCTTGGTGGTGAGACAGACCTGACCATGGGATACATTTGGTCAGATACTGAATGGGTGACACTGTGAGCAGCAGCAGCAGCTTCAGTGCTCCATCTGTGTCGACACAGTATGAATTCAGGCACAGAGTGTATGTTTGGCAGTGCTCAGTGTCTCAACACGTAGTCAGACACATGTCATCTATTGCCCAGCTTAGATCTCATATGAAGGCTGTAGCTCCAGGTTTTGCCCAGTCACAGTCACTTTAAATGTTAATAGACAGCAGTATTCTCTATCCAAAACAAGCTGCTCATGGCTTAAACAGGTGTCTGTGATTTATCTGTGGATTAAAGAGTCAAAAATTAATGTATTCACAATCAGAAAACATAGTGAAATATCAGATGTGAGTATCCATATGACGGACTTTGAATTCAAAGCTGTATATGTACAGAAACCAAAAATGGTTAGACAGTATATCATTGAAAAATAAAAAATGAAGCAGAAATGTGGCCGCTGTAATTGAGCCATCTCTCTAATCCTCCCACACAAACAGTGGAAATCAGAAACTCATCCTGCTCCCTCTCTGAACTTTCTCTCAAACTTCATGTTCTCTTCGTCTTTGCTCCCTGTTCATCCTGCAGATGTGCATGGACTCAGAGAAACACATGATCTACACGTTTGGTGGTCGGATCCTGACATGTAACGGCAGCGTGGAAGACAGTCGGACATCAGAGCCTCAGTTCAGCGGCCTGTATGCCTACCACTGCCAGGCAGGAACGTGGAGCCTCTTGCGGGAAGACTCTTGTAACGCTGGGCCAGAGGACGTCCAGTCACGCATTGGCCACTGCATGCTCTTCCACACTGTGAGTCCAGTTCGCCTGTCTCAATACACATTTAGTTTGATTTCTATTGCTGTGAGGATAATTCTTCCCGCAAAGTTAAATAAAATACTGTACACTTGAATGTTAATTGTTATTTCTTTACCTTCATTTTTGTCTCTTTGTTTTCTGAACCTCATGATCACAGAGAAACCGCTGTCTGTATGTGTTTGGAGGTCAGAGGTCAAAGACTTACCTCAATGATTTCTTCAGCTACGATGTGGACGGAGACCATGTAGAAATCATATCTGATGGCACTAAGAAGGACTCAGGCATGGGTAAGATTCATTCTCTGTTATACACCTCTGTTAGTTTCTCTGTGCAAGAGAAAAAGATTTGGAAATATTTTATGCCTCGGTGTCGGCAATAGCAGTGGTTGAAAGCATTATGTTTTTAGGTTGTCTGTCCAAATATTCCCCATTTTGGTGAATGCAATATCTCAAGAACACCTTGAAGAAATTTCTTAAAATTGGGAACACTCATCCACTTGGGCTCAACGATGAACTGATTAGAATTTGGTGGTCAAAGGTCAAGGTAACTGTGAGCGTTTGTCCGTCTCATTCCGTGATTGGGATGTCAAAAGTCAAGGTCACCATAACCTTGCACTGGTTTCATTCTTGTGAACATGTTATCTCAAGAACGCCATGAGAGAACTTCCTGAAATTTGGCACAGACATTTTGAGTCAAGGATTAACTGATTAGAATTTGGTCGTCAAAGGTCAAGGTCACTGTGACCTCACAGAACATGATTTTGTCAATAACTTAAGAATTCATAAGCTAATTATCAGGGTTTTCCCTGCCTATCTAAGACAAAGGCGGGCCGCCTGGGTGATTTTGGCCACCGCCTTGGTTAAAGCGTGTGCATGGGGGGGTTCAGATGTAGCGCCTTTTGCACGCACAAACCCATTACTTTCAATGTAGACGCGCGTCATGCACACTCACAACCCAAAGTGATGCCGTAGCGGCGCGCATTCGATGCAACGCGCTTGTTTTTTTCATCCGGCGCACAGCTCCACGGACCTGCTTCTTCCTCCCGTGTTGTGTCAGATCCCGGTTCCCCCTCAGACGGTGTCTCTCCCACTGTTTCCTACGGAACTCTGCCCTGTTTGAAAGGTGAAGGAAGCCCGTATGTGGAAAGACGTCTCCTCCGAGATGTAGAATGTGTATTATAGAAGAGAAACACACATTTCAGGACCGCTGACTTGTATCGTCAGAACAGACATGTCCTGTGATTTTTCAGCCTCCTTTCATATTTAATAGAGGGGGGGACAATACCTGACAGTAATATTCTCAGTTGTCAGGATGTGCCTGCTGTAAAGGGTAAATAAAATCCTAGAAGGCTGAAAATAACAGGACATGTCTGTTCTGAATATACAAATCAGCAGTGCAAAGCTCAAGCATGTGGGGGACATTGATGAGACTATGGCGGCCATTTTACACAAAATGTCTAATAAATAATGAAGTAATGACATTTTATATCCAAAAGGTAAACTTCACTGTGACATTATAATGTTCTGCTTAAAACACTTTTCTGGCCATTATTCAGAAGATGTGTGTGAAGCATCCATGTTTTTGATCACTTGTCAGTGATTCTGATTCCTAGCTAGTGAAATTAGGACAGATGATAGTGAACAGAAAAAATCAGGAATGTCATGAGGAATGTCCGCAGTCATTCGGGCTTTCATAGTCGAGCGCACTTCCGCGTTGTAGTTTCCTGTAAAAATGTCCGTGAAAAATCCCTGCGATGTGAAAAATACATGCCTAGCAGTCACTGGTGTGCGCGCACAGGGCTTGCGGACGTCCGCTTTGAGTCCG
>NC_065528.1:2086814-2107004 GCF_006386435.1 Epinephelus moara | reverse complement strand
GTCCTATAATTGAAAGTGGTAGTGTCATCCATCGGTTTAAGTCGTCTTGTATTGTTTTTAGTAGCGGAGTGAAGTTCAAGTGGAACAACTCTGACAGCTTGGAGGAGAATTTTATGCCTAGATATGTGATGTTGCCGGTAGGGGGTGGTAAGTGAGGAATCTGTGATGTTACATGAGAGCTGTCTCCGTTTAATGCTAGGATGGTGGACTTGTTCCAGTTTATTGTGTAGTCAGAGATATTGGAGTATGTATTGATGGTTTGGATAAGTTCTTTGATTGATTTGTTTGGGTTCTGTATGAATAAAAGTACATCATCTGCATATAAGCTTATTTTATGCATCATGTTATTAGTGCGGATACCAGTGATGTTGTTGTTTTGACGTATTGCTGCTGCTAATGATTTGATGAAAAGTGCAAATAGTGAAGGTGAATGTGGGCATCCTTGTCTTGTGCCTCTGTGCAGGGTGAAATTTTGTGAGATTTGGTTGTTGGTCATAATTGTTGCTCTTAGTTTATTGTAAAATGTTTTAATCCATTGTATATATGACTATCCAAAACCAAATTTTTCCAGAGTTTTTATGAGAAATGTCCAGTTCACTTTGTCGAATGCTTTTTCTGCGTCAAGTGAGAGGATGACAGTTTTTAATTTATTGTGATTGGATATATTTATCAAATTGAAAAGACGGTGTGTGTTATTTGATGAATGTCTGTCTTTAATGAATCCTGTTTGATCTGGATGAATTAGTGATGAGATGACTGATTCTATTCGAGTTGCTAGTGCTTTGCTGATAATTTTGATATCTGTTCATTAGGGAGATGGGCCTGTAACTTGAGCAGTGACTTGGGTCCTTGTTTGTTTTGAGTAATACTGAAATTAGTGCTGTGTTCATATGATAAGGAATGCAGGGTTCGACGTTAAGGTTTTTTCCTACTTCCCCTGCCGGGCAAGTACTTCTCAAATCTAGGTAGGAAAATACACGATTACAGGCCTCGAGTTAAGATATTTTTAGGGCAAGGCCACTTTTGCCTTTGGCCTTTGATAAATACAGATTTATTGGGGCATCACGGCCAAATGTGGGGCACCAAGGCCAAAACCAATGGCGCAATAACAATATGTGCTAACTACATTGAATGAAGACAAAACAATATATGTGCTGAAAAACAGTACTGAGTTTATTAAAACTGGGTGTGCATGACTGGGGATATATCTCGTTTCTTGTTGTTTTGATTCATGTCCCTTATTTTTTAAGTCTTTGAAATCTCTTTATTCTTTTGTTATCTCCTAGTTATTCTTTATTGTCCTTTCTCAGCACATTACATACATTTGACCTCTGCATTTGACCCATCCTACTGTATACACTGGGAGCAGTGGGCAGCCAAAGTGCAGCGTCCGGGGACCAACTCCAGTTCTTTTGCCAATGCCAGTGGTCAGGGTCACTGACAGGAGTATTCACCTAACATAGCCTACATATCTTTAATTATATAATTATTTATATGTCTCTATAGATATTTTTACATAAATCCCCAATATTTAATTTGCCTTTAAAAAAATCCTCTTCCTTCATTTAATTTGACAGTGTTTATTGTATTGTATTATATGTATTAATTCTCTACAGGATCTTGTATGTTCTTTAATGTGTGTTCAATTTATTAAAAGAAAAAAACAAAAAAAAAAAACGTTTTGGTGAACCCTGCAGCAAAGTAAACCCTCTTCTTCAGAGAGGATCTTTGCCTCCCAGTTTGTTCCTGGCGACAGAGCAGAGTGAACCGTCTTTTTTCTCAGAGGATCTTTGTCCCATGAGAGCAGGCAGCTGTTCTCCGTGTCTGCATTTTAAACTACTTGCAGGCAGCTGTTCTCCGTGTCTGCATTTTAAACTACTTTTGCTGGCGATTTGACAGTCACTAGAAGCACATTATGACCCTTTGTAAAAGTTTCTGTGTGGTACCTGTGTTGTACATGAGCTAACGTTAGCGGGTAAGGACTGAGAGGCTGTCCGGTATGTGTGTATGTCCGAGTCGGTGCTGCTTGCCCGATCGGGCATGTCTGTGCAGGGTCTGCTGGCCCGCCGGCTAATTTTTCTATTGCTGCAGTTTTTCTCTTTGTCGTCGTTGTATAAATTACTGTAGTATTGTCTAAAGATGTTGTTTATGGTTTGTGGATCACTGGTGTTATTCCCTCTTGAGTCTTTAATTGTTGATTAGTGATTTCTCTTTATTGCGTTTAAGTTGATTTACTAAATACTTGCCGGATTTGTCATTATGTTCAAAATGGTTATATCGTAACCTTTGTAGCATGAATTGTGTCTTTTTATTGATGATATTGTCAAGTTGGAATTTGGTTTCTCTAATTTCTTTTAATGTTTGATCTGTGGGGTTGGTTGCATGGGTATTGTGTAGTTGTTTGATTTTTTCCTTCAGTTTGTTTTTCAATTCTTGTTCTTTCTTCTTTTTATATGTTGAGTATGAGATGATTTTTCCTCTTAGTACTGCTTTGGCTGTTTCCCAGATGAGTGTTGGTGAAGTATTTGCTATGTCGTTTGTTTCCATGAATAATGTCCATTCTTTCTTGAAATATAAGTCAAAGTCTTTATCTTGAAGTAAAGATGTATTAAGTCGCCACCTTGAATTGATTTTTGTTTCTATTTTTTTGTGCAGTGTGAAGCTGATCGGTGCATGGTCGGATATGATAATTGGATGGATAGTGGTGTCAGAGATATCTGTCATCATAGAGTTGCTTGTTAAGAAATAGTCAATTCGTGAGAATGATTGGTGGACCGGAGAAAAGTAGGTATATTCCCTGGCTGATGGGTTTTGTAGCCTCCAACTATCGCCAAGACCAAGATCCAACATGTACTGTTTGATTATTTGTGGTGAATGCCAGTTTTTGGTGTGATGCGAGTTTGGTGAGCTATCTTCTTTTTTTTAAAATATTTTTTGGGGTATTTTTTAGCCTTTATTGATAGGACAGACAAGTGCGAAGGGGGGAGAGAGAGAGGGAGCGACACGCAGCAAAGGGCCACAGGCCGGAGCCGAACCCGGGCCGCTGCGGCAACAGCCCTGCCCATGGGGCGTCCGCTCCACCACCAAGCCACCGACGCCCCTGTTGAGCTATCTTCTGTGGGGTTGATAACTGTGTTGAAGTCGCCGCCTATGATTATAGTTGATGTAGAGAAAACTTGCAATGATGTAAAGAAATTATGGTAGAATGTTGGATCATCTGTGTTTGGGCCATAAATACTAGCAGTTGTTATGTTGATGTTACTGATTGTTCCGTTAATAATGATAAAACATCCTTCTGGGTCTGTAATTGTGTGTTTGTGGGTTAGTGGGGTGTTTTTGTTAATCAAAATTGAGACGCCTCTTTTTTTAGAGTTGTATGTGGCGAAGTATACTTGATTGAAATACTGTGTTTTTAATTTCTTATGTTCATTGTTTGATAATTTGGTTTCTTGTAGTAAACACACAACGGCTTTAAGTTTTTATAGATGATTCATGATTGTGGTTCTCTTTGCCGGTGAGTTGATGCCACGCACATTCCAGGTGATAAATTTTAAATCTCTGGACATTAGAGGTGATTGTGGGTTGGGTATAGCTGTGGACGTCCTGTTACTGTTGCTTTATAAAATTTTCCCAAACAGGAGAGACATGACACTGAAGAGGAAAATGGACAAGAAAAAAGAGAGCAAAAAAAGGTAGTGAGAATAAACACAAAAAGACTGATACCAAAACATTTAAGAACATTGCGTACGAAAGGCAAGGGGTACATCGATCAGAGACAACCGGATATAAGTTAGATACTCTGTTTTAACTTTTAGATGCTATTGAAAGGAATACAAATAAATAAATGAATGAAAAAAAAAAGGTAAATAAAAGAAGATAAATATGTTTTCTCGACCTATCAAGTGTTGGTGTACAAACGTACATCTTACTACAAATAGTCAAGATAAATCAAATCAAAACAAAACCGAAAAAAAAGAGGACCTAATCATAATAATCATTAGTAATAATGATAATTAAAAAAAAGACAAGTTATCAAATTCAATATATCCACTCACTCCCTCTCTCTATCACGCACCTGCACGCACACATACTCTCACACACACACACACACACACACACGTACGCACCCGCATTCCCATGCATGAATCCACACACCCACAGATATGCGCACACATGCACACATGCACATATCATAAATATATATATATATATATGTATACTCATACATAAGTACACGTTTGCATATGCAGGAATTGTTATGTTCGATGGATAATATTATTTGTTATGTCAGACATACATTTATACATAGATACAGCACGTATATCTACAAACTCACACGCACACACACACAGACACACACACACACAGACACACACACACACACACACACACACACACACACACACACACACACACACACATACACAAGTTGAGGACAACGGACGGACAGTTGGACAAACATAGACGGACACATGGACCGATGAACAGGCGGACATACATACAGATAGACAGACAGACAGACGAACAGACATACGCAGAGAGAGAGACAGACAGACAGAGAGACAGAGAGATTTAATCAATTTAGATACGAGTCATTTTTGTGCGGTTAACATGGTATCCCGGGGCGGAAAGTTACAGCCAGGTGGTTATGTTGCTGTCTTGAAACAGCTAACCGTCTATATACAGTTTATCGATCGTCAGCACGACTCTCTGTCCTTTCTCCCGGTACTGTTTTAGGATTGGGAGCAGCTTTTTTCGCCTGTCCTGGATTTTCCGCGGATACTGATCGTTCATTCCGAATGTTGTTCTTTTCAGCTCCTTTCCCCGACTTTTAATAAATTCCTTCTGTTTGAAATGTTCAAACTTCGCGACGATCGGTCTCACTCTGGTATTGTTTTTGGCTCCGATGCGGTGGACTCGGTGAAAGGTTATGTTTTTGACTGTGTCTGGAGTCAGTTTCAGAGAAGTTTGCATGAAGTCTTTTATTGCTTGTTCTGGATTGTCTTGTGATTGTTCTGATATTCCTGTGAATATCAGATTATCTCGCATGCTGCGGCACTGGAAATCCAGTATGGTTTCTTTCATTGATTTGTTTTCATTTGAGATGGTTTGCATTTGGGTAGTGAGTGAGTTGACGGTGAGTTTGAGATCCTTGTTTTCCATCTGCAGGGTTTCAGTTGACGGTGAGTTTGAGATCCTTGTTTTCCATCTGCAGGGTTTCGGTTTGTGACTGCGGTATTCGAGAGAGGTTTTTAGATCTTTGATGTCCGTGTGCAATATTTCCAGGATTGACAGTTTGTTATTGATCGACTCGAGTACACTGACCTCAATAGTTGTAGTTCCGCCAGTCTGGTCGGTTTCAGTTGATCAGTCTCTTTGTGGCTGCTTCGTCGGTCGCTCCATGGCGCACAGTCGGTAAAAGCAGTCGTCCAGGAAGTGTTCGAGGTTATCCAGAGTGTAATCCACGTAAGATAGCCGGGGTCTTTTTTTGGTTTTGTGAGTAGTTTTGTGAGTTTTCAACTAGCAGCCGGGTGCCGCCATGATGTGTTTTTCTAGTTGTCTCACGATGCTGAGTCTCACAGCGTCATCACACACTCACCCGTCCTCCCACACACTCACTTCCACGTCTGTCCACTCCGTGTTTAAGATTTTGAAGTTATGTTCCCCTCTTAACTGATAACCTCCCTCCCGATTCCTAAATAAATTTTGGATATTTTCTGGTAATTGTCTGTTCTTTGCCTTATACATGATGATTGCTGTTTGGTAAGATACGATGTCAATGAATTTAAGTAGTTTTGATTGTATAAAAAGTGAATTTGTGTGTTCCAAATAGTTGACCTTATGAATAGTCCTTATTGCTCTTTTCTGCAGGATGGTAAGTGACTGTAATGAAGTTTTGTAATTATTTCCCCAAACCTCAGCACAGTAATGTAAATATGGCAAGACCAGTGAATAGTAAAGTGTGCGAAGTGAATTGTGATCCAGTAGTTGTTTTGCTTTGTGTATGACTGCAATGCTTTTTGAAACTTTGGACTGTACATGTTTGATGTGTGGTTTCCAACTCAGCCTGTCATCTACTGTAACCCCAAGAAATTTGTTTTCGTGCACCCTTTCAATTTCAACCCCATTTATTTCTATTCGCACCTTTGTGTTTACTGTGCATTTGCCAAATAACAGTTTTTTTTTCTTCTCTCCTCCGGTTTATCCAGTTGACGTGAATTAAACCGGGTGGAGCTCTTAAACCAGACCGAACCGGTTAAACCGGAAATCGGCACAAGCCTACTCTTTACCCAGTCTAATACCAGTCCCCTTATCCCATATTTTTCCAGTTTATTGAATAATATGTTATGGTTAATTTTATCAAACGCTTTTTTGAGATCGATGAATACTCCTATCGCATGTTTTTTTGTTGTCTATTGCATCTGTGATTTCCTCAATTCCATTATTGCCTGTGATGTTGATCTGTTAACCCTAAACCCACACTGACTCTCTGAAAATAGTTTGTGTTTTTCCAAAAATCCATCCATTCTATTGTTAAAAAGCTTTTCCAATATTTTTTAGAGTTGCGGCAGTATTGAGACAGGTCTGTAGTTTGTAAAGTTGTGTTTGCTCCCAGTTTTGTAAAGCGGAATGACCTTAGCAATTTTCATCTGGTTTGGAAATGTACCAGTTTGAAAAGACAAATTGCAGATGTGTGCAAGTGGCTTCAATACCCCCTCAATGACCTGTTTAACTAATGACACATCAATACCATTGTAGTCTGTAGATGTTTTATTTTTACACTTTTTTACTATGTTGATAATTTCATTTTCCTCAACTGCTTTCAGAAACATTGAGTGGGGATTCCTTTCTGTTAGTTTGTCCATGTAGTCTCCATCCGGCCCTGGATTCGGGATGTTTTTTGCTCAGGACCAACATTTACAAAGAACTGATTAAAACTGCTTGCCACCTCACTCATATTATAATTTTCAATATCATTTATAACAAAATATTTAGGTAAATTGTTTTGTTTAGCACCATCTCTAATAATATTGTTTAGTATATTCCATATCCCCTTAATATTGTTTGTATGATCCTCTTATTTCTTTTCATAATATTCTTTTTTGCTTAATCTTACAATATTAGTTAACTTGTGTTAAAATAATCCTGCAATAATTTAGAACTGGAGGAAGGAGATGGGAGTCAGCTCAAAATTCAAACAAGGGTTTAATCTTGTACAAGAGGAGCATTCACAGAGCAACATGCAGGTTGGTTACAAAGTGAAGACTCAGTGTCTAAGGAGAAAAGCTATGTATTTATCTGTCTCTGTGGGTGTGTTATCACTCTGCCCTTCTGCACTTAAAGGAATCATTCACAAAGAAGGAAGTGATAACCTTGAGTATATATTCAATACCTTGAGTGATTATTCAATGCCTTACATGTGTCATGAAACAACACAAAGGGTCACAGGTCACAACTACATTGAACATTCCTGCGTGTGACTTCAGTTCACATCTCTCTTCATGAAGTACAAAAGTTTTAACCACAATATTATTGGAGTATTTTAGTGGTGGACTTGACAGAGGGGGAGACACAAGAGAGATGTTAAAGAGGAGCTACATGAGGCTTCTTCAATCTGTACCCAAGGTGGAGGTTGGTTATTAACGGAGTGCCAGTGTAAATTAGTACAAATATTTGCAGCCCAGTAGTAAAATATAAAGTTTGGTAGTGCTAGTCCACCCATTTCTTTTGATTTTTGAAGAATATCTTTCCGGATTCTAGGATTTTTTTTTTTTTATTCCATGTGAACCGAGAGATAGAGCTGTCTAGTGAACGTAAAAATTGTTTTGGAATAAAAACGGGTATGCATTGAAAAAGATGGAGAAGTTTAGGGAGCACATTCATTTTAACACAGTTTATTCTCCCAGCCAGAGATAAAGGCAAGAGAGACCAGCGATGAAAATCTTGAGTCAATCGGGTGAGCAGAGGGGTGAAATTACATTTAAACAGTTCTGTATGGTATTTAGTTACCCAAATGCCTAAGTATTTGAAAATTTCTAAATTAATTTTAAACGGCAACATCGAGTGGGGGTAGATTGTAGCTGCTGTATTAATGGGCATAAGTTCGCTTTTCTGAAAGTTTAACTTATAGCCTGAAATTTGCCCAAACTCCTTCAGCAAGGCTGTCACAGTAGGAATAGACCTGTCTGGGTCAGAGATAAACAAAATAAGGTCATCGGCATACAAGGACAGTTTCTATTCTACGCCTCCCCTTGAGATGCCCTGCATCTGGTTAGATCAAAGAGCCACCGCCAGCGGTTCGATGGCAAACAGTAGAGGGGAGAGGGGGCAGCCTTGTCGAGCTCCACGTTTGAGAGAAAAGTAATTGGAATAATCATTGTTTGTGCGGACGGAAGCTAAGGGGCTAATTGGAATAATCATTGTTTGTGCGGACGGAAGCTAAGGGGCAAGTATATAAAAGTTTGATCCATGAAATGAATTTATGACCAAAACCAAATTTCCTTAAAGTGTAAAACAAATACGGCCGTTCCACCTGATCAAATGCCTTCTCGGCATCCATTGAAAGGACCAGTTCTGGAGTGTCGCGAGAGGGTGGTGAGTACAGAATATCAAAAAGCTGTCTAACATTGTGAAACAAGTGTCTGTCTTTCACAAAACCCGTTTGATCAATGGAAATAATAGTTAGTAGAACAGATTCTAGATGCCTTGCTAGCATTTTAGCTAGTACCTTAACATCCGCACAAAGCAAAGAAACGGGGCGATAGTTACTGCAGGATAAAGGATCTTTGTCCTTTAATATAAGAGAAATGGTAGCCTGGCGTAATGTTGGGGGAAGAATACCAAGCTCGAGCAATTTGTTGAACATGTTTAACAACAGAGGTGATAATTTATCAACAAAGGTCTTTAAAAATTCGGCAGGAAAGCCATCGGGGCCTGGAGATTTAACGTTCGGCATCACCAGGATAGCATTTTTTATGTCACCTATTGTGAAGGGCTCATCCAGATTCTTGGATATTTCAGAATCAATGGTAGGGAAAGTTAAAGATCTGAAAAAGTTTTCAAATTATGACTCATCAGACGAGCACTCGGAGGTATATAACAACGCATAAAAGTCCCTGAATTGAGTATTGGTGGATTGAGGGTTAATGGTTACTCCGTCTGTGGTGCTAATTTGAGTGATATGTGATGATGAAGAAAACTGTTGAATTTGGTGAGCTAGTAATTTGCTTGGTTTATCTCCAAACTCATAATGGTTATGGCGTGTTTTTAGCAGCAAATTAGTAGCCTCATTTGAAGCCAAGATGTCAAACTCAGCTTTTTTTGTGAGCAGTTCTCAAAGTAAGTCCGAGTTAGGATTTTCTGCACATCTTGCCTGCAGATCTGACAGGGCCCTGGACAGACATTTACTTTTTTCCCTATTTATCTTTACCTGTTGGGCAGAATAAGATATAATTTCTCTCCGTAGATAGGCTTTGCAGGTTTCCCAAATTGTTGCTGCGGATACATCTGAGTGAACATTGGTGGAAATAAAAAAATCGATGCAGCTTTTGATGGTTTTAATAAAATCAAGGTTTGTAAGCAGTAGCGAATTGAATTGCCAAGGAGATCGTGACAGGGACCTGACAGGAAGGGAGATGTCAACTGTAACTGTCGCATTGTCTGATATTACAATGGGACTGTAAGAGCATGATGTGACAGATGGAAGTAATTTATCGATAAGGAAGAAATCAATTCGAGAGAAGGTAGCATGAACAGGAGGAAAAAAAGAGACCTGCTTACTGCTTGAATTAAAAAAACGCCAGACATCTGAAATTGCATATTGTTCCATAAACAGTTGAATGATTTTAGATGATTTCGACTGAGTAAGCGGCTTGTTAGATTACCGATCTAGTAAAGGGTCAAGGCAACAGTTAAAATCGCCTGAGAGGAGTTTAGATCAGGGATGGAGAAAAGAAAATTCTTGAAAAAATTTCATTGTCCCAGTTTGGACCGTAAACATTAGCTAAAATCAAATTAGTATGTGAGATTTTCCCTGTAATAATAATAAAACGACCATTAGGGTCAGATATGACTTTGGACACAGAAAGTGGGACTGATTTATGGATAAGAATTGCAGTCCCCTGGGCCTTACTTGAGAATGAAGAGTGATATAACTGGCCTACCCATCCTCTGTGGAGCTTAAGGTGATCTGATGGCTTGAGGTGGGTTTCCTGCAAAAAGGCGATATTAGTGTTTAAATATTTTAAATGGTTAATCACCTTACTGCATTTTATAGGTGAATTCAGCCCGTTAACGTTCCAACTAGTAAATCTTAGAGCACCACTTGGTGCTGTTAATGTATTAGAGCTCGACATGAGTTAATATACTAAGATTTGGGTGGGTGATGAGCTTGGACACCTCTTCCCCCATGACTGGCACCCGCTGCCTGTTAGCTAGCAGCACACTAAGAGAAAATAAAGCACCTAGACGAGTTAAGCATTTGTATTTAACTATAGCACTCAAGTGAGAACAACACAATAAAAGAAAATGAAACAAAATAAGAAACCTAACTGATAAAACAAACATATAATCTTCCCCCCACCCAACCCCTCCACTTAACCTAAGCCCTAGTCCAGTTGCTGCCAAAAAAAAAAAACAGCAGCAGACACTCTGATAAAATGATCAGCATATCTTTATACTTCCCACTCCCTAACCCTCTTCTCCCGCAACATCATGTTGATAATTTGATAAAGAAAAAAGGAAAAGAAAAATTAAAAAAAGGTAATAATTAATAAATAAATATTTTTTTTCCTCTTTTCCCCCTTTAATAAACCAAGATAAATGTCTAGAGTTGACTATGCTTATACTATACTTACAATCAGAGCCAGAGACCCCTCTACACATTATACCAAAATGTAAAAAATAAATATAAAAATATAAAAACAAAAAGTAATAATGAGTAATGAAATGACATTAAACCAAAACCAAAATCCTTTTCTTTTAGTTTAGTTTTTTATCTGTGATGTTAATTACCCTCAAGAAATATTTAAAAAAAAAAAAGGAAAAGAAAAAAAAAAGAAAAAGAAAAATTAGAGGGCTGAGTGTGCCGAATATGCTCTACAAAAATATAAATCATCTCTGTATTTGAAAATAAGGACTAAATGTCAAAACAGAGACTCTTTGTTATCAGCACATTGGAGCAAGCACAACGAACAAAAACGTTTATAATATATCACCACCTTTTTAATTGATAAACGATTGACGGGTGATGCTTCCTCAAGCTATAAGTTTACTAAACAAAAACAAAACAAACAAAAAAAAAACGACGACCTCAGACATAAATGTAGCCTTCAGAAACTTTCATGAGTCATCATTTTATGTAGAAAAGAACAAAATACATTTTATAAGAAACGGTCACTTTCGGTCAGCTGTTGATAACTATCAGTTCAGAAAAAGTCCACGCAGTCCAAATATACGGTCTTTGGTACAACCTGTCAGCCGAGGGGGTTTCCTATCTGTGCAGCCAAGCACCACAGCACCTCCACAGACTATTACATCCAGACGGTCCCGGTGTTTCCTCCGCAGGCTCCACTTCACTCAGCTTCACTCAGCTGCCAAACAAGTCGCTGCTTCTTCCCACTTTAACCTGAATAACAAACCGGGGCTCGATCCTCTGGTTGGATCCAAACGGAGAGCCAGGGCTAGCTGGGAAGCTAGCGGAGACTAACTGGCTGTGCTTCCCTGCGGACATGCTGTGGCTAACGCTCCGCTAGCCTCACAGCTGCGCCTCGCCAACGAGCCTAACAACAGCTATCCACCTCGGCGCGCTGTGTTAACGTCATGACTGACGCACTTACGTGATCAAAGATTGTCTCTGCCTAAAATATACATTACTCTGCCAGGAAACCAGCCGATACCAGCATCGTTCTCCAGTAACAAAAAATGCATTTTTCGCTGGTAAAAAAAATAACTTGCCAGAGTGGCGAGTGGTCTTGATGATTCTGATGTTGTTGCGCCTGCTGCGGGACTCGAGGTCGGTGGCTTTGGCTGACAACTTGGCTTTGCTCTCCGTTAGCTTAGCACACGTAGCCTCAAGTGTGAGTAGACGTCGAGATAGCTGTTTTGAAGTCAGCGGAGAGAGATTTTCGATGCTGATCTAGAAGGCTGGCTACGGATGCTATGCTGACTTCACCGCTGGTTTTGCCACTAGACTCATTTGAGCCACTCTGCTCTTTTTTTTGTTGCTGTCTGGTTACTTTGCCTGTCATGTTTTGGCAATGTATCACTTAAAGTGATTAAGTCTACTCTGTATGTAACAGAAATTAAGTTACTTGCTTTTTTAAGAGTCAGTTGCGGGAACGAGGCTCAGCGTGTCTCTACGCCATGACACTTAAACCGGAAGTTCACACATGATGTCGTCCTTAGGTGAAATGTTTCACCTCGATGCTGTTAAAGTTTGTATATAAACTTCGGCTATTGAAGTGAATTATAGATAGTTTATCCTTTGCTAAAATGTTCCCATTATACTGATCATTGTTGTAGTAATAGCATGTGTTGTTTATGGTGGACAAGAAGTTATTGTCGGGATCGATATCCTGTTCTATGTCCAATGTGCTGCTTTCACTGTATTCAAATGTTGTTAGTTCCAGTTGTTCATGTTCCTGTATCCACTGCGTTACGTGTCCATTGTTGCTTAATGTAGGTTGAGCTCTATCACTGAGCATTATGTTTGTGTTTGTGCTGTTACCTCCATTCAGTTCCAAGTCCACTCCGGTCTATTTTTGTAATGAGGATATTCATTCCAGCTTTTCCAGTTCCTCTATGCTCCTCACCATCATTACCTTGGCCTCTTCTGGTGATCCATTAAGCTTGATGAATATCTTGCAGTTTCTAGTGCTCATGTGCTCTGGATTTTTTTCATTCTCCTCAGGTAACGTGCTTTCTTTGCGATGTCAGCGTTGGTTTTCATCAGATGTTCATTAATGTAAACATCTGTACCTTTAAGCATCTTGCCCTGTTTTAGGAGTGCAACCTTGTGCTTCCTGTTAACAAATCTCAGTATGACCGCTGGCTTGTCATTGTTGTTACTTCTGGGTAGCGGGTGGCAAGCTTCAACCTGGTTGTAGTCCAGAGCAATCCCTTTTGACTGCAGAAATGCAGCCACCTCTTGCTCGGTTGAGCTTGCATCCAGCTCACAACCGGGTTCCCCCTCGCTGCCTGCAGTCACCGCCCTCGCATGGAACCATGGTTTAATTGGAAGTCCAGTGATGACAGTATCATTCATTCTGGTGTATTGTTCGAGGTCCGTGACCCGACTTTCAAGGTAGGCAAGCCGCTTGTCCTTATCCACATTTTGCATATGGAGCACCTTCACCTCGTCAACCAGCGCCAAGATGTTTTTCTGCTGCGTCCTCACAGCAACTTCTTCCGAGAGGAAGTCAAGTGACGTTTTTATGTCATCGACCTCCTCCGTGGTCAGGGTCATGATTTTTTCCGGCCCCATATTGCTCCGTTTGAATCAGCGACAGCTGACGGCTTGATCAGCTGTTCACCGGCAGATCAGCTGTTAGCTGGCAGCTATCCAACTCACCAGTACGCGACCTGCTTCTCCTCATTTCCTTTGAATTTGTCCGTATTCCAAATGCCAAATGTTTCAAGTCAGGGTCGAACCAAACATGCCAAAGTCAGCTAAAGTCCAGAATCCAAGATCGTAAGCCAAAAAGTCCAGAAAGTAGTCAAAAAGCCAATATCACAGCGGACAACTCACACAGCAAACTTTCTCGCAGGAAGCAGGAAGTGCTAAAGAGAAGCAGTGGGGTATGTGCTGGTGTATTTTATGTCTAGGGACAAAACATTAAAGTCCCTTAAGCTTGTGTTAATGACAGACCTTATTTCAGGCATCTAACCAAAACCCATATGAAAAACCCATTGAGTTTAAGAAGAAGGAACCAGGAGTGCTAACATGCTAACTCATTCCTGGGGCACTTAATAGAGGTTTGTGAATGAAGCTTTGAATGTCTTTCATCTGATTTTAGGATGTCATCACCTTAAAAAATCCAAATCAAAAACCCTCAAACAAAATCCTCTATTTAAATGAAGTGGTTCATCTTATTAAATGAGTTACCCCCAATTTCCACCAGATGCGTGTTGGTTGCATCTGCGCTCCGGCACGGCAGCGGAACCGATAGGATTCAATTCTAGTCAATGTGTGTGTTTTCACCGGCTGCGGCTGTGCTGCGTTCCGGCTCCGTCTCAGCTGCAACACTCCGGAGCCCTCCGCAACAGATATGCAGGACTTCTATTTTTGCCGGAGCACAACGCAGCAATTCAGCACAGAGCAGATCGTGTGGGGCAGGAAGTCGTGCACAGAAACAAAATAAAACATCCGGTTAATTTTCAAAATAAAATACACAGTGTTTGCGGCTGATCATATTTCCCTGCACTACACCTTGAAAACTACATAATGGGCAGAGGCAGGCCGGAAGTCAACAGGTCAGAGGTTTTCAGACGTCATTTCACCCCGTTGACACCATGGACGAGGAGATATTAATCATAGCGGTGCACCGAGATGTCTTCCGGCAGAGCTGCACCGCTCCGCACGGCAAACGCAGCCGGTGGATGTTGACAGATGGCGGAGCACGCAGTGGATAACCAGCGCCGTTCCGCAACGGACACGCATCCAGTGGAATTCCGGTGTTAGTCTTTTTTAATCAAATCAGCTCTCTTGGATGGACATGACTTGTCAGATTGGCCAACATAAATACATGTAGGCTGCAGGCTATGCCCAATTAGGGCATAAAATAATGATGACATAATAATCTTGCCCTTGAGGTCAACATCATGCTACGACAGAAATTGCAAGAAAACAAATCAGAACATTTCAATTTAAATTGTTTGCATTTTTTTCACTCATAATCTGAACAGTTCAGAGCAAAAGCTCTAAAAGCTATTCAGGGGCTGGGTGCTGTAACCTAGGTAACAGTGTCACAGACAAGCTTACTATAGATTGAAGCCATTCAATAAAAACATGTTGCGAATTTTTGAAATGATTACATCTATCTCTTTTAAATAATTTTGACTTTTGAACTTCACAACACTGTGGAGTTATTGAAAATGTTGGGATCACAGGAGTCAGAAACAATTCTATACTGCCACCAGTGGAATCTAAAGCCCCTTTCCCACTGCACAAAAAAAAAGAATGTCACCCGCTAATGTCTGGCTTTTGTCTTTCATGGGAAAGGTTACATTCGACATTCGCTCCCGGAGGAAATGACTCTGTAGTAGTCACGGATATTTAATGCTTCTGCTACGATCGGCTCCAATGGGCAGTGATGGAAATTCAACACCCGGGTCGACATGCTAATTTTAGCTGCTTTGCCAGCAAGTTGCTATTATGTGCTGCCACAAATTACTGTGTGTCTCTGTCCAAGCAGCACTCAAACATGGTTCCAAATTAGTCTGCACAGAGTTTGAAAGATAGACTAAATAAGTAAGAGATATAAAAAATTAACCACCATAACATTTTCACTGGCCTCCATGCTGGTTTCTTTTGTTTAATAACCTGTTTTCCTGCCTGTGAATGTAACACACCAGCTAAAAAAAAGCATCCTCTGAGCAAACACACCCACTGAAATCCTAAATGAGGGCATAGAACATCAAATATTTGATATGGCCCTAAATCATAACCCAGGTTAGACAGTAGACACCTACTGTGTTATACTGATAATATTAGTGTAGTTTAGTCCTGCAACTGTGCAGAAATACCATGTCCAAACAGAATAAGTAGACAAGGGTTTTCCACATATTTATTTATTTGTGGCTGTATTTGCCGCCATATTATAGATTTTCTAGTTTTGGAGCATTTTTAGTGTTGTCTACAACTACTACTACTACCTAATTTAGATGAAACTGGCTGCGTCTCTATGGAAAGCATGAACTCCGTGGTGGGTCTACCCTGTGTAATGGCAGCAACAGAAAGTTTGCTGTCAATCGCCTCTGCAGCAGCTGCTCCTCTAATCCATAAATCTCATACACACACACACACACACACACACACACCAAAAAAAAAAAAAAAAAAAATTTGCGGATTCACTTGTAATGTGTTCCTATTGCTCTCATGGCAGGCTCCAGGATGTGAACTTCCTGTGCACAGATGGGTGTCAGTGTGAGACAAAGATTGTTTCAAAGCCACAGATTACTGAATCTGAATCAGTTTACTCTGCAAACACATGAAATGGAAAGAAATACACCTGCCATCAGTTCACACATTACTCACTAGGGCTGTAAATCATGTTTCATCATGGTAAATGGACCTGCATTTGTATAATGCCTTTCTAGTCATCTAGTGACCACTCAAAGCGCTTTTTACACTACGAGTCACGTTCACCCATTCACACACACATTCATACGCTGGTGGCCGAGGCTACCATACAAGGTGCCACCTGCTACTCAGTTTTAACACACTCACACACCGATGGAACAGCCATCGGGAGCAATTTGGGGTTCAGTATCTTGCTCAAGGATACTTTGAAATGCAGCCTGGAGGAGCCCGGGATCGAACCGTTGATCTTTCGATTGGTGGACGAGCTGCTCTACCTCTGAGCCATATATTGATTCTTTGGTCAAAGACACAATATTGATTCTATGTGATTCAGGGGCCTGTGATCAATATGACATGATATCATATGATCATTTAACACAGTCTGTTACAGAAGAATCTATTACCCCTTTCTGTTTTACTTTTGGCCATTAAAAACAAAAACAACACAAAAATAATCGTAACCGGGGGCTTAGTGAATAGAGCAGGCGCCCCATGTACAAGGCTGTTGCCGCAGCTGCCCGGTTTCGAGTCCAGTCCGTGGCCCTTTGCTGCATGTCACTCCCTCTCTCTCTCCCCCCTTTCACATTTGGCTATCCTGTCAATTAAAGGCTAAAATGCCCAGAAAAATATCTTAAAAAATAAATAGATAAAAAAAATAATCGTAACCAGTTATGTGCACTAAAGTTGACTTTAAACTGAATCCAGTTACACGAATAAAACAGCACATGGGATAAGTTAACCTTTGGGGCTTTCTGTCAGATATACCTTTCTGGAAGAAATCTTGTCATTTTAACCCAAACCATCATCTTTTACATAAAACTTCAGGGTTATCTGGCTTAAAGCAAGGATGGATTAACAACAAGATCATTTAACAAAAGTATCAAATTCAGCTCAGAAACTGTCAAGGTTCATAGACAAAACAAGTGTTTTTTGCTCGTCACCTATTATTAGCCTAAGCACCTTTACATTGCATAAATTAGCCTAGCGGCTTTTCGTCTACTCGCAGCTTCACAAATTACATGTATAATTTATACTTTATCTTGCTCATCACTGGTTTAAGTCGCTGCATCTCCCGATAGAATAGAATAGCATAGGTTAATTTAAGCCTGCATGCATGGTTTTTGTCAGTCTGACAGTGTTAAAAGAGAGGAGAGTGAGAATCCTGACCAGGCAGGTAATGTTGTCATGCCATGTTTTATCTCATAATGGCATTGTCAACATATGGCATGCGCTTTGTCTGTTGACCTGTATTTTCTCCAAAATTGAAAATAGTTCCACTCTGCTGATTTATTCCCAAGTAAATAGTGTTATCTTCATCCTCTTTTTCTTGGCTGCTTGCCATCTGCCTGCCATTGTTTGACAGTGACACAGAATTACAAAATAGAGGCATAACCTAAAGATGATGATATAGATTGATGTATTCACTTTGCATCCGACTCAAACACTAATGTTAGTAGAGTTTTATAACCACAAACTAGTTAAGTATTTTGATGTCACAGGAAGACACTGGCTTCCATGCACTGCCTTTGTAGAAAAACCAGATTGAAATAAATGCAGGGAAATTGCATTTCAAACAGGAATGGAAAACTGGTATGTTATTGGAGTAGCCATTCTAGCGTGCGTTGGCCACTTGTTTGTTCTTGTGTGCACCTATTTTCAGTGCCATTACCTGACTCCTGTGGTAAAGGGTTTTTGGGTAGCTGCCCTGTAGCCTCATGGGTATTGTTTAAACTTAAACCTGCATCTCCATCAGACATTATAGTCAGGATAAACCATTCAGAGTTTGGTGGCCTCTGTGCGGCTCTTCTGCTTCTGTCAAAGGAGATGTGGAAGATACTTTGCTTACAAAGCTCTGGGAGCAGTCAGACACTTCCTGCCTGGACCGACAGATTAACTCAACTCTCAGCTCCACCTCAAACATAGTATAAAAAGACCTGTGTATGCCCACTGCTCACCTCTGTCCTGCCATAGCCAGACAGAGGGAATCTGGACATAGTGATATTACAACACTGGTGAAGCAAAGCGAGAAAGAACAGAATGTGTCTTGGCAGGAAGGAAGCAGAAAGCACAAACAGTTCTCTCTCGCTCTCTCTATCTCTCTCACTCTCTCGCTCTCTCTTTCTCTGTCTCATAATCAGTCTCACATATTGATGTATGCTGTGGCTCAGCACCACAGCAGCGTCTTGTCATGTCACTGTTTATGCGCTGACCTGTAACCTCACACTATGTGTGGGGGACGTCTGTTTCTCAACCTGCTGTCTGTCTGTCTGATCTCAGCTGGGTGTTTTAGTTAGATTAGGTGAGATGATATCAGAATAATTAATAAAAAGTTGTGTGCAGCACAGTGTAACATTTGAAGTTCAGTTCCTTCTGATATAAAAATGAATGATATTAAAAAAGAATAAATTCTGATATTTTAAAGCCAATATCAGCCGATACCGATGACATGCTGATATTATTATACATCCCTAATGAAGACCTAGTTGGCAAGAAACTTTTAAAAACTGGTTAATCCAAATCCATTTCTATCAGTCAAATGTGTGAGAAGATTAGAGCTCTTTGCTTAAGAAACTTAAGAATGATCATTTAAGAATGATCATTTTATTATTGATTTGGCAATGGCAAGTTAGTGCAGTGGGATGTGGATTCATATCTTTAGAACAAATGGCTAATAATGATTTTATAGCTCACTCATTTCTAACTTTTTTTTTTAGCAGACATCTTAGTGGCAACAAGACTGAGCTAGCAAAGCAGTTTGTGTTTATATGTTGGGATTTATTTAGTTTGGGAAACCCTACGATCTTTAGAAAGTATTAAGCTCATGTTAGCAGGTGGACTCAGAAACTGGGACTAGAAAACGGGTCTGTTGCTAGGTTGTTTCTATGGTTCAGCCTACTTGCTGGAGTAGTAAACTAGGTTTCATTATATATAGAAGTCTACTGATGTGACTGATTATTTTCCAGTTATTAGTCTGACCCTATATATTTCCATGGAAACAGAGACAACAGTCGCATAAAGTATTTTATTTTGGGGTGTCGGTAGCTTAGGGGATAGTGCCGGCGCCCCAAGTATAGAGGTGATGCCTCGCTGCAGTGGTTGCGAGTTCGACTCTGGCTTGCAACCCATTGCTGCATGTCGTCGCCCCACTCTCTCTGTCTCCTCATTTCACACTGTCCTGTACATTAAAGGCAAAAAGCCCCCCCAAAAAATCTTTAAAAAAACAAAAAAAAACAAAAAACAAAAACAAAGTATTTTATTTTGAGAGCTAATTGCCCCTCAACATGAATACATTTTGATTGTATTTTGTTGGTAATAGTTGTATATTTGCAGTATTACACAAGAGGGTGTGCTTTAATGGCATTTATGGCACTTAAAGGGATAGTGCAACCAAAAATGAAAATTCAGCCATTATCTACTCACCCATATGCTGACGGAGGCCCTGATGAAGTTTTAGAGTCCTCACATCCCTTGCAGAGATCGGCAGGGGGAGCGGCTAGCACACCTAATGGCTGACGGCGCCCCAGACTAACGTCCAAGAACACAAAATTGAAACCACAAAATATCTCCAACATGCTCATCCGTAGCGATCCAAGTGTCCTGAAGCCCTGACATAAAAAGTTGTTTCGAAAAACGTTATTTGAACTCTGTTTTTAGCCTCACTGTAGTCTGTAGCTCTGACTGCTTCTCTGTGCTCCGTACGTAAGGACGATTCAACAAACTGAAAACGATCAGATAAATAAGATTTAAACCAGCTCAGTGCAGAACCTTTTAGGCCAATTAAGTGATCCAGTCTCTGCAGTAGAATTTGATGGTCAATTGTGTCAAACGCCACACTAAGATCTAATAAAACAAGTACAGAGACAAGTCCTTTGTCTGAAGCAATCAGAAGG
>NC_065528.1:2084184-2084318 GCF_006386435.1 Epinephelus moara | reverse complement strand
AAGAAAGAGCAGAGGGAGAAGCCATCGCTAACTGTAAAGCTAATGTAGCTACCAAGGCTAGTAACGTGCAAACAACAGCTAAGAGATTAGCGAGAAAGTCGTAGAAAGGAGGAGAGCTATAACGTTATAAACAG
>NC_065528.1:2066921-2084054 GCF_006386435.1 Epinephelus moara | reverse complement strand
AGTGTGGGTTAGACTTGAAGTAGATGTTAAAGCAACGTTAAAGCAACTGAAGTGAGAAAGCAGGCTAGTAGAATTCACCAGAGCAGTACAAAGACGCTGTCACAGAAACACCGGAAATGACACAACTCGCTTACCGCAATACATCAGCACGTCCACCACTTCCTCACCACCTCAGTGAGAGACAGGACAGTTGGACAGTACTTTTACTGTGTCATGTGACTCTGTGATGTCACCAGGCAACTGTAAGAGAAGTGATGCTCTCTCACACAGTCTGCCCCTTGCTCTACCGACTTCTGTTCTTTTTCTCCTGGACCACAACTTGCCCCCGCACACAGAAGGAGTGAAACCTGACACCAGATAAGATAGTGTGCCAAACACAAGGTTTGCAACTAACTGTCCAGCAACAAGGCGAACCAAGTTGAGTTCGCACCCCAACGTCTAACTCTGCAAGGACCACGAGCGACTGGCTTCCTCGGATCTGCAACTTCAGAACAAGGACACAGCAAAGACTGCTTCTGGAACCATAGCTCTTTCAGACTTCCTCTGCTGGCTAACAAAAGCAGCACACCACAAAGCGACTCTTTCTTCCATCCATTCAAGGATTGGTAACATAACAACTGGGCATAGCTTTATCACAGCTGTACAGGCTAAGCAAGATTGTTAAACTTTACCAATTGTGATATAATGCTGTTTATTGAGTCATTGGTGTGATTATTGCAGTTAGGTTATCAATTAGTTGGCTTCACCAAAGCTAAGTGATGTTAGTTTGCTGATGCTTTTCACAGACAGTCTTGCATGCAACTAAACATCCTCTGCACTAATCCAAACCCTTTGCAACACATATCACATTCACATAGATTCATTACACACAGACTGAAATATTTCAAGTGTTTATTTCTTTTCTATTTCTAATTTTCTGAGATACTGAATTTTGGGTTTTCGTTAGCTGTCAGTTATAATCATCAAAATTAAAATAAACACTTGAAATATATCAGTCTGTGTATAATGAATCTATATAATATGAGTTTCACTTTATGAACCGAATTACTGAAATAAATCAACTTTTTGATTATATTCTAATTTATTGAGATGCACCTGTATATTGTGTATCACCATTCAACCTGAAAATACTGAGATAAGAATTTTTGTCCATATCACCCAGCCCTAATCGATACTATAGATAGAAAATTGATCCTAGTGTCACTAGGATCAATACAAAAAAGGGATTAAATTCTCCCCTATTTGTCATAGCTATTGGTATTTAAAGAGTAAAAACTGTTTGTGCAAACAACATTCTGTTACAACAACAAAACTTATTTTAGCCACTTAACTACCTCGAGCACCTAGTAGCCAGTGGATAGAGTGGGCGACCGATGTACAAAAGCAACGTCCTTGCTGCAGTAGCTGTAGGTTCGATTCCAGCCTGCAGCCCATTGCTGCATGTCATCCCCTCTCTCTCTCCACCTCACACTAACACTGTCCTATCAATTAAAGGCAAAAAGTCAAAAAAATAATCTTAAATAAGCCCTACCTAACAAAATCAGCATAATTTTAAGTATATGCTATATTGAGAGTATTTTCACTGTTTAACCTTTCTGTCAGACAGCCTGTTCCAAACGGAACAGTTGACAGCTTCTATCTATGCTCTTGTCAAAGCTGCCACACACTGCCACATGGTCATTTTAGCTCTCTGAACACAGGAGCTGCTGGTCTACCACTGCCTTACTCAGTAAGTGTGTGCTATTGTGTGACTGGTGAATCAGAGCTAACCCTTTTAAATGCCAAAGTCACACAATAACACAGACAAAATAACTGTTTGAGGCAACAGTAGGCCAGCAGGTCCTGTGTTCAGCAATGTTAAATCACTGTTTTTCTCAATGGAGTCTGGCTTTGAAGAGTGATAGAACAGCTTCATTTTTACTTTGGAAATCACTGTCTGACATTAAATTAAGCTTTGAAAATACTCCCAATATAGCGTACACTTAGAGCGGTATCGATTTTTTTTTTTTTTTAGGTGTTTAAAATACATTAGCCCCTTTTCCAGAGAGATGGTGGAAGATGGCCGCGTGTGCACCTTTGGCTGTGTAGTGTCCGCGGAAATTTATAAATAGAAATATTGATCAAGTCTGACTGGAAGTAGTAAACTGGCTTGTAAAAGCCTGTACGTTTGTTGTGAGGAGTGAACTATTTCCATCTGAGTAAGATCATGGCAGATAACACGAGACAGCGTAGTCAAAAGTCGAAGGACGCCGAGTTTGAGGGCAGCGGCACTATGGTGTTAATGAATGAACTGAAGTCACTTAATGTGAAAATAGATCACATGCAAGACGCAATGGAAAAACATGTGGACAGTAAAATTGACAGTCTGCATGGTTTGGTGGAGAAGCTAATCAGAGAATCAAAATGCATTGAAAAGGGAGTTGGAAAAGACAGCTAAAGAAATGGGTCTGAATTTGAAGCTGGAGGTGGGCATCCTGAGCTCCTGAATGGAGGCTGTTGAGCTGAAAATGGCCGAAAAAGCTACCCAGAGGAAATTATTTGATTGCTGATAATAGCGTTTCGTTAAGAACACTGTGTTTGACCACTTATAGATAAAACATATGATGGAATTCTTTGTTTACGTTTTGAGCACCGGGGTTCACAATATTCCTTCATTATAATCACTTGGTATTCATCCCCGGAATCCTCAACGTGCGGTCGGAACGCTGATTTTTTTCTCTAGCCATTTATTGGCCCTGATATATTCCACCAATGTAGACTCTGTTTATGTGTGTGGTGATGTGAACAGTCGTATTGCAGATTTAAGAGATTACACTGTTGTAGAGGATATTCCTCCCAGAGTTGCACTGGACACAGTTGTAAATAAACACGGGGAGACATTTATTGAATTCCTAAAAGACTCTAAATGTTGTGTGCTTAACGGGAGGCTGAACCCAGAAAATTATAATTTCACCTCGATATCGGTAAAAGGTAAAGCTGTTGTAGATTATATTGTAACACCTCACGTTGACCTAAAAACCTGCCTTGAATTTAGTGTTCACACACCCTCTGATCTGCTCGAAAGAGTCGGTTATGAAGGTATTCATTTGATTGACGACCACAGTAGACTTCCTGGCCACTTAGTGCTCTGTTTATAATAGGAGAATTGTTTAATAATGATAAATGTTTAGACTCTCAGGGGCAAGTGATGAGACGAAGTAGGAATTTTCCTGTTAATTATCTTGCCTCCGAAATGTCCAGTAAGGCTCTCATTGAGGTTATAGATAAGTTGGAATATGGCCAAAAAACTCAGGATAATGTCGACCAGTGTTATGATCGTCTGTGATTTTCTCCATACGACAATGGATAAATATGGTGCAGTAAAAAAAAAATGTAGAGAAGAAGTTTTTCAGAACAAAGCGACCATACTGGAATAACGAATTAAATGAGTTGTGGCTTAATTTGCGCTCTGCATAGAAAATATTTCTTAAATGTAAGGATCAGGGTAAGAGGAGGGATTTAAAAAAATGCATTTAAACGTTGTCAACTTGATTTTGATAGAAGACTTAGGTTCTTCAAGAGGCGTTTTAGGAGAGGGCAAACTCTCCAGCTAGAACAACTGCAAAATACCAATCCAATGTTCAACTGCCAGAGGATAGGCTGACCAAAAAGATTTTAACTGGGATAAAACTCATAATCATCCTTGGACAAAAGAAGTTTCTGTATTATTTTCGTTTTCTGATTTGAATTATATATTTAGGAACAATTTGCAGTGTAATATAAACATAGTGAAAGAAAAACTAATTAAAATTCACAATGAACAATGGAAAGATGAGATCTGGTCCAAACCAAAGCTCAGAAACTATGTTCACATCAAAGTTGGGTTCCATACAGAACATTATGTAACTTTTAATTTGAAGAGGGGACAGAGGTCCCTTTGTGCCCAGTTGAGAACTGGTACCCTTCCTCTGGGTATTGAAGTGGGCAGATATAAAGGTATCCCAGAGGAGCAACGTTTATGTGTTCTGTGTGATCTTGATGTTGTTGAAGATGAATATCACTTTCTGTTTCATTGCCCTTTATACTGTGATTTAAGAAACCACCTGTTCGAAAAAATTCAGTGAAAAAATCCAGATTTATTTTGGTTGTCCGAAGGTGAGATGTTGCATTGGCTTTTTGATGAGGAGACCTTTGCTGTAGGGCTGGGCGATAAATCGATTTTATTGATTAATTCGAATTTGTAGTTTAGGCTGATTTGTTTTAATGAAAATCGAGTTTCTATTTAAAATCCACCACCGCCGCTCCACGCTGGGCTCCCGTAGTTCAGAGTGGGCGCTTGATACACAAACAACATGGCAGCGAGCGCTGAAGAACTCGTTCTCAAGAAAGGGAACGAGTTCGTCAGCGCTTTTGTGTGCTCACCTGTGTCTGTGTGTGTGCGTGCATCAGCGCCGAACTCTGCCGTGCGCAACACAGAGAGCAGAGGAGGATTTTAGACGCGCACCGTGTAGGGACAGAATTGACATGCCGTTGTGTAAATAAGATAAATAAGTGTTACCAACGCCAAGCTGGCAGACCCCCGAACCGTAGTAAAGGGACCTCCGAAGACCATTAGCTCCTTTAGCTTGTGTTAGCTCGTTGTGGCAACAACACATAAACAACGGGACTTCGTCTGCGTTGAAGAACGGCACTTTATTTTCAGCACTGCAGGGATGATGCACAGCCTCTGTCATCAGTGTCTGACTTTTACATAGAGGGAAATAACTCAAAAACAGCATATAGAACTGCGTAGGCTTCTTCACTGTGGCTGCTCGATGTAAACAATATAGCAGATGCCTCACTTTCTTCCTGGGGTGCATCCGTCTGACGTCACACACCACACCCGGCGCGCTAACGTCTCATACCTCCCACATCATCTACACACACATACACAGCTCCACACACACACACACACACACACACACACACACATCAGGCTCAGCCTGTAACATAAGGCTATTTAGGTTGTTTAATAAAAGGACAAGGTATAGACCTGTTCTATAGGAAAGGTAACCTTATATGACTTCTGTTGTGATCCAGTATAATGGTAGGGGAAACACAGCCGTATGATAAGAAAGGGATCCGGTGGAAAGCGATCACAGATGCAGTCGCCATGTATATTGCAAGAGATGTGGTGCCCATATATAGGCTACCGTGGAAAAGCCGGGGTTTATTCACATGCTGAAAGTTTTGGACCCCAGGTATGTGCTACCAGGCCGCAAATATTTTTATTTTTTTTAACTAGGAGGGGAAAAAATCGATTTAAATCGTGAATCGGATTTGTTGTGAAAAAATCAGAGATTTTTTTTTTTGGCCATATCGCCCAGCCCTACTTTGCTGTGGCAAGATTTATAGAAAATGCTTGGCACTTAAGACCGAGAACGTTGTACCCAACATAATAAGATGTTTCTGTTCTGGAATTTGGCTGTTCTGAAATGTTTGCTTTTCCTTTTGTGGACTTTTTGTTATTGATCTGTCATGTGGCCATCCAGGCTGTTGTTCTGTTTAGTGTCTTGTAAGCCCATATGGGCTGGGCACCACTTGGTGCACGACACTTAAATAAATAAAATAAATAAAATCAATCAATCAATCAATCAAATCAATCCACTAACATTTCCAGGAACTTTTATTACCAGGAATTTGTTTACCTGGGTAAAAGAATTCCTGGTAATCTGTGTGGTTTGTGTTTCCACCGCACCTCAAAGTTCCGGATAATTTATTCAAATTAGCGTGATGACATAGGTGATTCGGCGTGTGCCCTGTATTTGACTGGTTACGTGCTGTTAAAGAGTTGGAGCTGTTTGTCTCAGCCAGCAGCTAAGTTTAAAAGTATTTTAAGATAAGTGTCAAACTAAGTTTGTCTACATACAGACAACTGTCATTTGAGCATATTAGGAACAATTCACTATCAGCTGAACTAGCATGCTGTCCTTGTGTAAGACATAACGTTAGTGTCGGTGGATGAGAGACTGTGGACGGAGCATATTGAATATCGCTGTCTACATGTTTACATGTTCTGCTGAACACATGTATTGATAAAGTATTGGCTTTTTACTCTCTAAGCCAATTAGGGGTGTGCCATCCAAGGTACCTCACGATTCGATTCGATTATTGATTCAGGGTGCTACGATTCTGCGATTCTGTGTTTATAACAACTGGTGATGCAATTACGATTCAGGGTGCTACGATTCTGCAATTATCAATGCTTTTTTCCCATACAGGATAGATTTTTTTCTCAATCAGTGGCTACTTCTTACTTTTAATACAATGTACATTTGTAAATATCAATTAAATCAAGTAAATAAAATATTTACTTCAACCATCTTTTATTTACAAATGGAAACACATTTTCCAGGGAAATAAAGTGCACTCTTCAAAAATTAATAAGACTTTCAGTCTGGAAAGCTTAAAGTGATAGTTCGGGTTTTTGGACATGAAGTTGTGTGAAACGCTGACCATCTGTAGCTCTGATGTGACGGTGTCACTACTCTCAACGAGCCTCCTGCTCTGAGAAATCGCCCGTAGCTTACCGGAGAAAAAGTAGTTCTGTAGATGTACGGGGGACACGTAACCAAAAGGTTTTAAACTACAAAAAACTATGCATGTGTTTTGTTAGACTATTTCAATAATTATAAAACATCCCCACATTATGTCAGACCTTGCTATCAATTGGGACTATTTTCTGGCCAGTATCACTCTGCTGTGTAGACCCACAAGACAGCACGGCAACAGAAATCAATAAGACAGTTCATCACCACGCCGTGCAGGTGCGCAGGATAGCAACGGCTAACGAAAACTTCATCGGCTGTTTCCAACAGAGAACCAGTAGGCTATTATTAGTGAGGAAAAAGATGTACTAGCCCTCTATATATCTACTACTACAGCGCAAACACTGGCTCAGGCTCACGACACACCGTCGTTAGCTGCTGTAGGTAAACAGAGGAATACCAAAATGGTGCGAACTTATGATTTCCCCAGCTGTGGGAATAAAAACATCGCCGGCTCCCAATTCCATCGGTTTCCTGTTACAGATGTAACGGATGTCAGTTCTGTATCCTCATTCTTCAAGCAGAGTTGGTCCAGACTCCTAGAGCTAGTTACCAGCAACGAGCCAAGTTGTAAAGATAATCTACAGAAAACCAGTGTCTCCCCACTATGGTTTGGAACGCCAGACTGGAAAAGGTAACACAGTCTATCACAGTTAGTCAACAATCAGTACCCCCGCCCCCCCCCCCCCCACCTTGCTCTTTCCTTGCTCTTTCCTTGCTCTTTCCATCGCGGTCATCATTTCAGTCCCCCCTATGCTTGTGGTGGTCCGCTTACTGGCTAAATTGTTCGGGTGGCAGCACGTGCTACTTTCTTTTGTTCCGGGCGCTGCAGCTGTGTTGCATTCAGTAATTAAAGAATCAGCGTTAATGAATCGATGCAGAATCGTCAAGTGTCGCATCGCAATGCATCGCAGAATCGATGAATTCCGCACACTCCTACTGCCAATGCTGAAAGAAGACTGATTGAGCTTTCCTGCAAATTTGCACAATTCCTGTTTAAAAAGGGCTTCAGCCTCCCCCACTCACCCATGCTAATAAGAACCACTGACCTGGATATCCTTTGAACATCATCGTGTTCTTCCATCCATCCCATTCTTGTGAACGTACTATCTTAGGAACGCGTTGAGAGAATTTCTTCAAATTTGGCACAAATGCACAACTTTGAGTCAAGGTTGAACTGGATAGACTTTGGTGTCAAAGGTCACGGTCATGGTAACCTTGTTTGTCTCATTCTTGTGAATATAATATCTCAAAAATACCTAAAGGGAATTTTTTCAAATTTGGCACAAACGTCAACTTGGACCCAAGGATGCACAAATTACATTTTGGTGGTCTCGGTCACTGTGACCTTGCCTCTGTCTAATTCCTGTGGATGCAATATCTTCAGAAAGCCTTGAGGGAATTTCCTCAAAGTTAGCACAAATCTTCTTGAATTCAAGAATAAACTGAATGCTAGATTTTTGGTTGTTGCTGTTTTTCCCACCACAGTGCCAATGACGGGCTTCACCCAGAGAGCCACCATCGACCCCGAGCTCAATGAGATCCACGTCCTGTCAGGCCTCAGCAAAGATAAGGACAAACGCGAAGAGAACGTCCGCAACTCCTTCTGGATCTACGACATTGCCCGCAACAACTGGTAATAGAGAGGATGAAAGATAAACACACTCACAAACACACTCTGTGCAGCAAGAGAGGTTCCTGTGATTGTCACAACAGTGACGGGAAGAGAACACAGTCACACATACGCTCGGGAAATACTTTCACACACAGCAGCTCTTTGTAGCCAAGATGCTATACATTGCTATACAAATAGTAACACAGCAAAGAGTCACATTTCTGAGCATTTCCTGGCCTCTTCACACAATCCCTCTGCTCACCAGCAAGGAACAGCATGTTCCTAGCGTACATCTGAATGTGTGTGCGCATGTCATGTTTGGATCAGTGATTAAGAAAGAACAGGCTGCAGCCCTCACTGTTCCTGCACATTGATTTCTGTAGATGTTTTTGTTGATAACATTGATGAAACCATGTCATCCGATACTTCATGGAGTATTCATTCAGGCTCCTACACAGACACACGCGACGCGAGTTGACAAACCCCCTCCTCACCATGCTGGCTGTGTTTACAACGTAGGACCGTTGGGGCGGGTATAAATTGAAACAAACCAATCACGTCTTGTCTTTTGACAACTGAGAAGTGGCTCAACCTCACACACCTCATCCCTCTCGTCGCATCACTGCGTTGCTGACAGCTGTTAGCGCCGCCGCTACTACCCTGGCACTACTGCAGCATAACAAAGTCCCACTCTTTGAACATAATGCAGGATCATGCATATGCAGCATCACGGGAGACGAAATCCTCGTCGCCAAGAAAGCGCATAAGGGAATCAAAAAGGCAACGTGACCAGCGAATTCAAAAAACGAGGGTCAGCATCGGGCTAGCCTTTCCCAGCTGGAGGAGAGGAGAGAGGAGGTGTGTGAGGTTGAGCCACTTGTCGCTGTTAGCCGCTGTTAGCTGTCAGCGGCGCAGTGATGCGAGGAGAGGGATGAGGTGTGTGAGGTTGAGCCACTTGTCGCTGTTAGCTGCTCTTTGCTAACAGCGGCGCTGGCCTGTGATTACATTACCTTTCTCCTTCAGCAGCTCTCTCCAGCTGGGGAAGGCTACCCCAATGTTGACCCTCGTTTTTTTTAATTCGCCGGTCATGTTGCCTTTTTGATTCCCTTTTGCGCTTTCTTGGCGACAAGGATTCCGTCTCCCGTGATGCTGCACATGCATGATTCTGCATTATGCTCAAAGAGCGGGACTTTGTTATGCTGCAGTAGTGCTGGGGTAGCAGCGAAGCGCCTCTTGCTCCCCTCCTTTGGCTTCTCAGTCTCGCAGCGATGGCCTGGCTCTGAACGAAAATGCCAAACCCTTGCTGGCGGATGTATTCTCAAGATGGCGAAACGTTATGGAACTACCCAGACGACTTGCCCGCACAATGTACAAACAAATCCGAAATTCTCCTTATATGAGAATAAGTCAGATTAGTGGTGGAGGTAATAATACACCAATGATGACATATTTATGAATGCAGATATCGATTTTTGCCAATAAACAACAGAAAATGTTACACAATGTCCCTTTAAGTTTTTTTGGTCACTAATGTCAATTGGCTTCCTCCTCTTTATTTGTGTGTGTGTGTGTGTGTGTGTGTGTGTGTTCCTGCTCAGGTCATGTGTGTATAAGAATGATCAGGCAGTGAAAGAAAACCCAAGCAAGGCTCTGCAGGAGGAGGAGCCGTGTCCACGCTTCGCACACCAGCTGGTCTACGATGAGATGCACAAGGTAACACACACACAGCTCACCCCTAATACATACACACACACACACACACACACACACACACACAAATCGAAATGTTTCCATACACTGGCTTGTAATCCCGGAGGCGAGTGAATTGCTCTTTCCTTGCTCTTTCCATCGCGGTCATCATTTGAGTCTCCCCTATGCTTGTGGTGGTCCGCTTACTGGCTAAATTGTTCGGGTGGCAGCGTGTGCTACTTTCTTTTGTTCCAGCTGAGACACACACATTCTGATTTAGTACAATATCACACCAATAGTAACTCTTCAGAACACTTTTTGAAGGCAACTATAACTCTGCTTTCCTCAAAATATGTATTCATGCAGCATCTATTTAACATGTCTCCTCAGGAGCTGTGGCTCACTGTTGGAGACAGATTTCCAGTGTCTGAATAAAATCACGTTTGTTTTACATCAGTTGGGGCGCACTCCCATGATCTCAGTTGTTTGGCTGTTTGGTTATTGTTACGACATCTATTGCACGTCTGTCCGTAGCTGAGTTCATCGGATGAGCTCAGCTAAATTTTAAAAATCTAATTCATGGTGAAGGGTCATGCATTTTCCACCAGTCACTTCGATCAAAATAAAATAAATAAATAAAATAAAAATCAACCAGCCACCCTCCTCCTCTGATAAGTTAAGAACAGTCCCTTCAGTGCGGTGAGGTTTGTGGACCATTACCTGCCACAAAGAGAGAAATGTGAACGGCTCGTTTCTCCTCTGACACATCACATACCTGTGTGCCGCCACGGCTTGGCTGTTCAGGTACTTCTGGGCAGTCATGACACCAACGAAGAGGAAATTATTGGACCTGGAGCCGGGCTTCTCGGTTGCCGGTAAACCATTATCTTGCGGTGGCCATAGTGCTCCGCCGTATTCCTGTCTGTAACCCCCCTTCAACCCACAACCGGCAGGATTTGCCTTTCGTTTCTGCTGCTGGTCCTGAATGATTTCTTTTTTTCTTTTTTTTTTTAAAGATTTTTTTGGGGGGCCTTTTTAGCCTTTAATGTATAGGACAGACGAGCGTGAAGGGGGAGAGAGAGAGGGAGTGACATGCAGCAAAGGGCCACAGGCCAGAGTCGAACCCGGGCCACTGCTGCAACAGCCTTGTATGGGGCGCCTGCTCTACCCCTGAATGTTTTCTTTTGCTCGCACAAAACTATTTTTAGTCGCAAATGCGAGTAAAATGCTTGCACCGTAGAGCTCTGTTAACTTATTTAACACAGTGGAAAACAAATCATTGTAGCATATATAAACAAATCTAGCCTACAAGTAAAAGAAATAAATAATTACTTTCACTGCTTAAAGATACTCAATAGCTCAGCTTATACCTGAAATGTCACTGGAAAACAAACCACTGCAGCAGCATATTGAGTGCCAGGTGGCCAGCACGCGCCGTTATTGGAGGGAGCATGGACACTCACCCTCTTGTGATTGGACTTACTCCAATATTATGGTATCATATGTACCGTGGTGTTTTAGTACCGCGGTCTACCGTTGGTAGAGATTGGTAGGAGATTAAAGATGGAGGGGACTACAGGGAGAGGCAAGAACATGAACAAGTCTTACGGCCAGGATCCACCGGGCACGTCAGCGGTGCGACACGTCTGCAGCGCGAGTCCCATAGCAGCTCGCCCCCCTGTTAATCAATTACAGCGGCTCCACCGGCAACGGGAGTGGCACGACAACTCCCGTCTGTTGCGCGACAACTCTCTATTTTACACGGCTCTTCTGTCTTTGTCGCGCTACGCTCCCCTACGCGACCCGCCAGCAGATAAAAACTACATGAAATAGTGTGCTAAACGAGCACAATGAGTTTTTAAATGAATAAACCATTATCAGAGGTGATATGTGATGATTTTTTTTCATGCATTTACCCATGTTTATCCATGTAAATGTCCGTGGCGGACATTTGAAAGCGAGTAGATGACAAACAGTACAGTAAACAACCCAGCTGGCTTCTCTACGTACGCAGTCAGTGGAGCCCAAATGAATACGCCGCGACGCTATGCTGACGTGACGCTTATGTTTGCAGCCAGTGGAGCCCAGCCGTCAGTTTTCTTGGACTGTGGAAAAGAAGGAGAAACTGGTGGAGTTGTGAAGTGAAAAGAGTCTATGTTTAATTCAATTTGTATCTGATCCACCAACCAACACTTATTTTAGTGGGAAATCTTCATTTTTGAAATGGGTCATCTCGCAGTCCCTCTGTCTCCTTCCACTAAAATATCACAGCTAACCAACAGAGGCTGATAGAGATTTGAGGTGACGAAATGCAAAAGTTTGTATGCAAAAATAGTTTATCTTTATTGATCCTATTAATGCTGTATTCTCAAGAATACTGTCAACATATGTCACCTTTTATCTCGTGTTTCTAGAGTACTGTGTTTTTGCTGACATGTAAGAAACTGTCAAAATGTCATGTTTCTTAAAGGAAATTTGGCATAATATTTTCCACCAACAGCAGAATGGGAAATAATTCAAAGGAATCTAACTTCAGTCTTCCAAATAGTGATCCAAATAAGATCCCCAGTCTTTGCAAAGCCTTATAGTGTGTGACTAAAAACATACATCAGGGCTTTTCAATTACGCATTCAATTTGGCCGGATTTTTAAACCAGAAAATGTCGATGGGCCAGACATTTTCATCAGCTAGCAACTTCGTGATTTTTTTTTTAGCTTTTGGTAATGACAAATTTTAAACAAATATGTGATAAATGTAATAAAAGAATGTAATAAAAGTAGCAATGTTTATTGTTTCACATTTGAACAATTTTTTTTTTTTTTTTTTTCATGTGTCTGACTGAGGAGCACAGCATAATGCAGAAACAATAAAAATGAGCCATTAATGCACAGAAGCATAACAAATGGCATTAACAGTAACTAATGACACACGCTATCTCTCTACCGGCGTTTCCCTCTCTCCTTCTCCCCCCTTTCGCCCACACACACACGCACACACCTCACCTCCTGATGTTTTTCTTTTAGGTCAAGTGTTTAGGAAAATACACAGGACAGTTTAATACAGTCTAAAGCAACAACAGGCATGTTTACAACAACAAAGTCACTAAATAAACTCTATAATATCTCACTGGAAACAAATCGAACATGTCAGTAAAATAAATATTACTCCAGACATCACAATACTGAGTGAAAAGCGTAAGCATGAATACACAGACATCAGTAGCAATCATTCATTCTGCTCTCTGTTCCCCCTCTATTGAAGAGACTCACTGACTGAAATGACTTTCTACATGCTGAATACATATATTGATAAAGTTTTGGCTTTCTACTGGCAGAGGTTTTATTGCACTTACTTACAGTAACAAGGGTAGTTGTCATCTTATATATGTATGTATGTGTGTGTGTGTGTGTATATATGTGTATCTAGCTTTTTGACAACCTCAGCAACCTCTGCCAAGGACATGATTCCCCTGAGTCCTCAGGCTCTGCCTCCTCCACGGAGGACGTGACAGCCGGGTTCAGGAGTTCTATGGACCACTCGGATTCCATGTCTCGAGCCTCCCCCCGGGATGCACAAAAAATTCTTCCGGGAGTGAGAGTTGAAGACCTCACTGACAGGGGCCTCAGCCAGATGTTCCCAGATATCCCCACTACACGTTTGGGTTTACCTGGTCTGTCCGGCAGCCTCCCCCGCCATCTGATCCAACTCACCACCAGGTGGTGATCAGTTGACAGCTCTGCTCCTCTTGTCATCTGAGTGTACAACACACACGGCTGCATGGCTGCTGATACAACCACAAAGTCGATCATTGATCTTTGACATTGGGTGTTCTGGTACCAGGTACACTTATGAACCTCCCTGTCCCAAAACATGGTATTCGTTATGGCCAATCCATGACTAGCACAGAAGTCCAATAACAAAACACCACTCGGGTTTAGGTCAGGCAGGCTGTTCCTCCCAGTCACCCCCCTCCAGGTTTCTCCGTCATTGCCCACATGATTGTCGAAGTCCCCCAGAAGAACTATGGTATCCCCAGCCGGCACTTATTCCAGGACACTGCTCAGAAACTCCAGGAAGACCGGGTACTTCATACTGCTGTTGATGCTTATGCACAAACAACAGTCGGAGACCTTTGTAACCCAGGTTCCAAATTTGACTTGGAGTGCAGTTTTTGCAATGACGTCATTTTGAATGTTATTTTGTGTTTATCTAACTTTGATTATGCATTGGGTAAAGGTTTTGGTAATCTGTATTCTCGTGGGCAAACCAGTGCGAGACTGTATTTAACCAATCAGAGCAGTCGTAAGGCATTATACGGTACCGGTAGTAACACCTGTGCCTGATTTTAGATGGCTGGCGTGACAATCACGGCGTGAGTGACTCAAGCTGCAGATGCAAACAGATCGAACTGCCTATGACGCGGTGTCCAGTTGAGCCCGAGGGAGAGAAGCAAAGTGAACTCCCTGATTGGCCAGGTTTTTTGTGCTGTGAAAAGCAACTGTGAACTGTGATGGCGAGCTAGTGAAAAGGACCGTCGAAGAACCTGCTGTAATCACCTCCGGCAGTGTGGTAGGACACCAGCCAGCCTCATTCACCTCATCCACTCATCCATTGTCCCCTCATCTCATATACACACACCCCAGCCCAATCTTTGTTCTCCATTCCCTTATTTTTTGACTGACTGTTACCCTTCTTGGACTTTTGGACTTGGTTTGGACATTTTTTCTTTTCTTGGGATTGGAGCCTGGAGTCTGGAATACAGCAAAGGAGCAAAGTGAATATGGTATTGAGTGTCAACTGAGTAGATGCAGTGAAATGAGTGTGAATATGGTGTTGAATACACGTTTAATTTAGTGAAATACAGCAAATGAGTGAAGTGAATATTGTACTGAGTACATATTGAACAATTGAGAATACTCCTATGGCCATTGTTAACCCTTTTGTTTGTTTGTGTTCTTTTCCTTATTTACTTTAAATACAAGGTACCTGGTTTAATTGCATCTAACGTCTCCTGAGTTTCATTGAGTTTTGTTCATCAGTCCAGCTTTCCCTCCTCTTTGAACCCAGAGTCCTTCTGATTACACTAGTCCCAAACTAAAAAAATTGTAAGCACTTGCTACAAAAAAATATGGCAGGCTAGCCAGGAGGGGGTTACTGATGTGCAAAATGTAATGCATTTTCTTAACGGTACCAATAAATGAAAAATGGAGGTTTTTGAGAAACTGAGTGTTAAAGTTCCAAATGCAGTTTTGGTGTGTGGTACAACAAAAGCTGATGAAGATGAGGAAGTAATTGATTTCCTCAAACAATAGTCCTTCTGATTACACTAGTCCCAAACTAAAAAAATTGTAAGCACTTGCTACACCTTTATCTTAGCAACCGGCAGTCGCATCGTGGCAACCCTCCGGGGACACTCGCCTGGTGTCCCCATATAGGGCGAGGTCCTCAAAGTCCGAATACGCCATTTCATCAAGGTCTTCTTGAATCACTCTTAGTCTGGCCCCTGCCCTGGGACCACTTTGCCATGGGAGACCCTACAGGGGGTTATTAGCCCCTGACAATACAGCTCCCAGGTAGGGCTGCTCGATTCAGTTCAATTCAATTTTAATTATAAAGCCCAATATCACAAATCACAATTTGCCTCACAGGGCTTTACAGCATACAACATCCCTCTGTCCTTTGGACCCTCACAGCGGATAAGGAAAAACTCCCCAAAAAAAACCCTTTAATGGGGGGAAAAAAAACCAGTAGAAACCTCAGGAAGAGCAACTGAGGAGGGATCCCTCTTCCAGGACGGACAGACGTGCAATAGATGTCGTACAGAACAGATCAGCATAATAAATTAACAGTAATCCGTATGACACAATGAGAGAGAGAGAGTGTGTTGCTTGGCAACGAAAGAGCTTGGCAGCAAAGATTACGAGCTCCTGAAACCTTTCACTATTTTATTGTGTTTTCACTTTAAAGTGTCTGATTAACAACGTAAATATACAACATCAAGTGGTTGGAAGGTGCACTAAACCACTTAAGAGAAGAAAACCAGACTTTTCTACGATTTCTACGTTTTTTACCAAAAGAAGTTGCTACCTAGCTAGCTGGAGGAAAAGAATTCTACTGCTACTGTGCAACTGACAGTTAGCTAGCAACAACAACAACAATAACAAAGGTCTGAAGAAAAACTACAGAGAGGAGAACTTCAAAAAAAGAGAGAAGATTTTCCAATTACAACTGGACTGGCAACATTTTGTGGACATCACCAGGACCAGGACTGAAAAATAAGATATCTCTGTCAAGATAACTGTTCAGAAACTACCAACAGTGAACCAACTGTCAGTTGAAACCCACCATGATAATGGAACACTGTGGAGCAACAGCTGAGCAGCAGCAACTGATGAAGATATCTACAGATTTATCAACTGTAGCAACACAGAGGCAACCAGGACAGATCACTGGCTGTGAAATACAATATCCTGAACAAGTCATTACAGCACGCAGAAGAAAGACTTCAAAATGAATGTGCTACGGGCCAACCCAGAGACACTGGTAGCAGACTTCAGCAAGAAGAACAACTGCAAGGTAAAATGCAACCTACTGTTCTTCTCTCACCATCCTGAAAATTGGCACACAGCAATATGTGAGCAGTTTACTCACATTAAGAAGAATGGGATAAGTAAAGGCAGACAGATTACTGCCTATGAAGATGCAGACCGCTCAAGTCACATTTTAACTGTGAACATATACCACAATGGAACAGTTATGATCCAGGGATCCGAGAACAGTCTGGACAACTTTGAGAACAGCTTCCAAACACTGAAAACTGTGGCAGCATCAAAAGTCTCTCCTCCTCCTCCACAAGAGCTCCAGACAAGGTCACCCAATCTACAGCAGACCTCCACCTACACCATACTCCAAATCACCCAAACTCTCCAGCAATCTCAGAGTCCTGAAGGAAGATATCTCAGTACTCGAGCGAGAGTTCATAGAGTTCAGAGAGAAGACACTGAGCAGTCTTCAGAGGTCTGATGATAGCCATTTAGTGGAGGAGATGTACTCCACAGTTCAACACCAGAGATACCAGATAGATGAACTCCAGCAGGCTGTTCGAGAACTGGAAGAAGACAACCGTTCACTGAGAGGAACACTCAAGAGAGTGATAGAGGAGCTGACATCGGCCCACCACTCCAGCCCAACACAGTCCCTGCACCAGGAGACCCAACAGTCCCTACACCAGGAGACCCAACAGTCCCTACACCAGGAGACCCA
>NC_065528.1:2022088-2066890 GCF_006386435.1 Epinephelus moara | reverse complement strand
GGAGCCCCGGGTAGTCCCCCCCCCCCCCCCCTCTGGACACCACAGACCAGGGGAACCTGACAAGGAGGCCAGAACCTGCTTCACACAACAACAGACATAATATTTCTGTGTGATTCCAATGGAAAGTACATCAGTATGAAACGTCTCTTCCCAGGCAGAAGATCCAAGATGATTTGGAGTCCCACCACCTCAGAGGCTATAAAGAAGCTGGCCACTACAGACCTCCAGGGTGTTGAACACATCGTGATTCACACTGGGACTAATGATCTCACACATGACAAGGACATACCTCACTCACTGCGACAGGTAGCAGAGAGAGCAACCTCAGCAGCCCCCACAGCCAGGGTAACCATATCCACCCTGTTACCCAGAAGAGACGTTCCTCAGCATGAGATCAACAAAATCAATGCTGAAATATCCAAAGCCTGCACAGGAATACCAAACAATGCTGAAATATCCAAAGCCTGCACAGGAATACCAAACGTCCATATGGCACATCACGCAGAGATCGAGTGCGACTGTTCATCAAAGATATTAAAGATACAGCTCTAGACCGCAACAGATCAGCACCTCACACCACCAACAAGAGCACAACCAACCACCGGAACCTCCACAGAAGGTTGCAGCACACTAGAGACACCACTAACAATGGCCGTAACTTTTCACAGAGACTTGGACCTGCCTCTAGGTACTACGCCCCAGCCCAACCTCTTCAGGCACCCAGCCCCATCACACCACTGTACACCTCAGCCCCACCTCCTCAGGACCACAACCGCACCACACTACACCTCACCTCTTCAGGGACCTGAACTGCAGTTTGGTCGACATCCTCAAGCTCTCCAGGAACAATACAGTTGGCAGCAGCAGCAGCATCAGCAGCCAGCTCAGACTCAGGTCCAGTCTTCAGCTCAGAGAGACAGCTATGCTGCTGTAGCCGCCAGACTCAACACCTCACCCACTGAACTGAGTCTAAAGCAGATAAGAGACATTGCAACACTACTCTATACTAAATTACTGAGCTAATGGGATGTAGAACAACACTCACGACTCACACAATAATTCATAATCACTTAACTTCTTTTTTTTTTTTTTTTTTTTTTTTTCCTCCATCACATTACATTTATTTTGCTTGTAAATCAGATATTTTTTCTAGTGGTACACTCTTCTGTTAAGGTAAAGGAAATAGCATCTTTTTCGATAAGTAGCTGGAACATTCAGGGCTTATCCTCTTCAGTTTTTGGTTTGAAATCAGCAAACCCTGAATTTCTGAATAATATTAGAAATGTAGATATAATCATTTTGAATGAAACTTGGAATCAAAACCAAAATCAATCTAATTGTCCAAACAATCATATAGAACTTATTATACCCTCTGTAAAACACAGCCATGTTAAGAATAGCAGAGACTCAGGTGGTTTACTCATATGGTACAAAGGAGAATATAAAGATTACATTTCACCAGTTAAAAAAGGTACAAATTACATTTGGATTAAAATTCACTCAAATATTCTAGAAAACAACAGATGTCTATTTATGCGCAATATATATTCCACCCTCAAACTCCCCCTATTATGCAGAGGAGGAGGTTTCCTTCTACCAAAGTTTAGGGTCAGTCTTAATATGTGGTGATCTTAATGCCAGAACTGGTAGAGAGCCAGACTTCATTAACTATGAAGGAAATAAACATATCTTCAAACATTCCCCTTTATACCAGACTTGTATAAACACACAAAGACAAAGCTATGACAGCATGGTTAACAAAACTGGCAAACAGGTACTACATATGTGTAAAGGCTTGGGTCTGTACATTGTTAATGGCAGAATTAGAGGAGACTCTCTGGGCAGACTCGCACAATGCTCTGTGTTAGGTAGTAGTGTTGTAGATTATGCCATTACCGACATTGAACCACAATATATAAATGCATTCACTGTATCACCACAACAGCCCTTTTCAGACCATAGCCAAATAACCCTATTTCTGAAAAAGTCATTGTCAACCACTGTGAATCCAATCCCTGAGCCGAGGCTGTTTCCTCTGCCGAGGAGATACAGATGGACAGAGGAGAGCACTGCTGCCTATACCACTGCACTAGACTCTGCTCAAATTCACAACATGCTGGATACTTTTCTCAACACCCAGTATCAGCCTAAAAGGGAAAACATAGATTTGTCCACACATCACTTAAACACAATATTTATTCAGTTGGCAAAAGAATCTAAATTAAAAATCTCACAAATTAAAAAATCCAGCATGAAACAAAAAGAGCAATGGTTTGATAAGGAATGTGCTGTATCCAGACAAAACCTGAGAAAACTGTCAAACAGAAAACGCAGGAACCCAAGTGACCTAATGGGACGGCTTGAATATGTCCAAGCTCTGAAAGAATACAAAAGACTCCTTCATGTGAAAAAAATGCATTATATAGAGGGAGAACTCAACAAAATTGAAAAAGCTATAAATGAAAACACCTTTTGGAAATTATGGAAAAACATCAACAGAAACCCACGTACAGAGACCAACCCAATTCAAAATGGCAAAATCTGGAAAGATCACTTTGATGACCTCTATAAAAATCCAGAGTGTCACGGTCTGAATCCCAACCAAATTGTAACAATAGACAAACTGAAAAAACTAGAAAGGACAGTGAAGGACAGCCAATGTGCCCTTGACTACCCCATCACCATTAAAGAAATACAGCACAAACTCAAAACCCTTAAAAACGGAAAAGCTTGCGGTATAGACAGCATTAACTCAGAGATGCTGAAACACAGTAATTTAAAACTCCAACTTGCCATGCAAAACACTTCAACCTGGTGTTAGCAACTGGATATTACCCCAGTGTTTGGAATAAAGGTCTCGTTTCTCCTATATTTAAAAATGGAGACAAGTACAACCCCAACAATTACAGGGGCATCTGTGTTAACAGCATCCTGAGTAAACTCTTCTGTAGCATCCTTAACTCCAGATTAATCACATATCTCACTGATCATCATATTCTGTCTAAAAGCCAAATTGGCTTTTTACCCAAACATCAAACATCTGACCACATCTACACTCTCCATACACTCATCCAAAAGCATGTTCACAAAAAACACAAAGGTAAGATATTTGCATGTTTTGTAGATCTAAAAAAGGCTTTTGACACAATTTGGCACAATGGGTTATTTTTACAACTTCTACAATATGGAATTGGGGGTAAAATATATTAATCTAATCAAATCCAAATATTCTGACAACCAGTGTTGTGTTAGAATTGGAAACAAAAGAACAGAGTTCTTCAAACAAGGAAAAGGGGTGCATCAGGGGTGCAACCTGTCTCCTACTCTGTTCAACATTTATATCAATAAATTGGCCACTCTTCTTGAACAGTCCCCAAGCCCAGGATTAGATCTACAAGGCAAAGAAATTAAATTCCTCATGTATGCAGATGACCTGGTTCTACTGTCCCCAACAGAACATGGTCTACAGCAGACCTCTCTCTGTTGGAGACCTTTTGTCAAAACTGGGCAGTAGAGATCAATCTTGACAAAACCAAAGTCATGGTATTCCAAAAAAAAGGCCAGGTTACAGGAATCAAAGCAAAATTACTTACATTGACAATTGGAAGAATGAAATCAAATCCATCAATAAATTAGAATGCTATCACTTACTGGATAGAGAATATTCTCCAGCACAATATCTGGTCAGCATAAAAAACCCCAAACAGAGACGCACATTGACAATGTACAGACTCACTGACCATCAACTATAGGTTGAAAAAGGTTGGCATAAGAAAGAATGGAAGCCCAGAGAATTAAGAGTATGTAAATACTGTTCCTCAGGAGAAATAGAAACTGAGGCCCATTTTCTCCTCTCCTGCCCCCTGTACCAAACTGAGAGAGAGGCTTTCCTACAGCAGATAACTGCAGCAGATCCATCATATCAGGGAAAAAAATGTGATGAACTGTTAAAAGTATGTCTGGGAGAAGATCCACAATTTATAAAATTAGCTGCACAGTATGTAACACTCTGCCATGATACCAGAGAAACACGCAAATGCTGATCAGAACCATTATTGCTATAATATAATATTGTTGTTTTTTATTTTATTGTTATTTTTATTATTATTATTATTATATAATTTAATATGAACTATATGTGTATATATGTTTTTCATTGTATATGACAACTTGTAATTGCCCAATAATANAGAGAGAGAGATAATGAAAGTAGCTTACAACAACATTAATGAAAGTAATAATATTATCGTTATAGTTCTGGCTACTGTGGTAGAATATATAAAAATCATAATCACGATTATTTTGGTCAAAATTTAAATCATGATTATGCAAACGATTATGCGGCGAATGTGATGACTTATTTACACGACGGCATGTCATTTCTGTCTCCACATGGCGGAGTTCGGCCCTGATGTACACACGTGCGCGTGTGCGCACACACACACACACACACAGACCAACGTCTCTCACTCTCCCTCTGCCATTTTCCGCACACTGTTTTTGAAATCTTCGGCGATCACCTGCCCCTCACATTATTCAATTTCACCTACTTGACTGGCTCGTGGAGTGAATACTGGAGAGGAGGGGAGGGGGCAGTATTGCGCATGCGTGGCTTCTGGGTGCATTTGATTTGCAACACAAGACAACGAGAGTAAACTGACAAGAAGCGCATAATCGTTTTATGTTGATTATTTTGTTTTCATAATTGTTGAAAGCCCAAACCGTAATCTAGATTAAAATTCGAATTAGCGAGCAGCCCTACTCCCAGGTTCACAGGGACAGGCAAACCCCTCCACCATGTTAGGGTGGCGATTCTTGGAGTATATTCATTAATGATTAACTTAATTTACAATAAAAGAAAACATTAAATATAATGAAATGAAGTGAATCAATGATTGATTAATTGAATAATAATTGATTAAATGGTTTTTTTTTTCCTAAAACAACATCAAACAGGTTGTATTTAACAGCACAGATTTTCAGTGAAGTATATTTCAGCTGCATTATTCACAACCAAAATGAGTAATATGGAACAGTTAGATTTTTAACTGTGGAAAGAGAAAGATCATGCATTATGCAACACTTAATGGGCACAGCCATCCAATCAGACTGCAGACAGTAATAACAGTTCATAAGTCTTGTATTCTCTTTGGTGTTTTTAGGTTTGTGTGCAGTAAGAGACTGGTGAATACAATTTTTAATCAGTGTATTTCCTGTGTGTGTGTGTGTGTGTGTCCAGGTGCACTACCTGTTTGGTGGAAACCCTGGGAAGTCTTGTTCTCCTAAGATGCGCCTGGACGACTTCTGGTCCCTCAAACTGTGTCGGCCCTCTAAGGAGTACCTGCTCCGCCACTGCAGATACCTTATCAGGAAATACAGGTCTGTAGCTCCCACCACCACTACATTACATGTACTGCACCAATCTGATACACTGTTACAGGACGTATAATGAAGGAATGCAGTCGTGATAGGGGATCACGATCACACAAATTTATATCCATCAAGATTCAAGATCCAAGATTACTTCATTGTCCTCAGGGAAATTTGTCTTGGACAAAAAGATGATATGTTAAGGACATTTTTATTTGATATGCATAGATGCAAGAGCTCTGTCTACAGATGGATGTCCATCAGTTTTTCATATAGAAATATTCAAATTAACATACGGACCTGCATTTGTATAGAACCTTTCTAGTCATTTGACTACTCAAAGTGCTTTTTTCACTATGAGTCACACTCACCCATTCACACACATATTCGTACACTGGTGGCCAAGACTACCATACAAGGTGCTACCTGCTACTACTTTTTAACACACTCACATACCGATGGAAGCATCATCTGGACTAATTTGGGGTTCAGTATCTTGCTCAAGGATACTTCGACCAATCATTGCAATGCATTGATTAGTCAGAGTTTTCTTACAACCATATGAGAATGGTATAATTATGAGTTTTTATTTCTGGTGTAATTTACTTACATTTTAGTGTGCCATCAGCTTATTTATAGCATTTTAACCTAAAACAAAGTAAAGTGTAAAATTTCCAGAAAGGTTAGTGTTGCTTTAAGTAAAAAAAAAAAGTTAGGTTAAAAGAAATGAAATGACCTGTAGCCATGCTAATAACACAGCAGAAATATACTCAACCGCAGTCAGTCAGTCTGCCTGCTCTTCTCTGGCTCTGCTGTGATTCTCTGCCTGTTTGCAGGGGGGCGGGGCTATGATCGACGCATACAGAGTAGACAGCAGTGTCAGCGAAGACAGTGCTCATTATCCATAAATGCAACAAGAGGGAAACAGTATGATCAGTTTATCAAGCATATGTTGAACAAGCAGAACACAGCCTTTTTAGAAATGTGGCATCTTCAGTCACTCTGCCCGCAGTAACATGCTACCTCCTCTGGATCCACACCCGGTTTGTTTTACACAGTCACTGAGCTCCTTATGCTTAAGTGCCCAAAGTACAGGTGTAACGGTAGGAGATTTTCACGGAACAGTAACCATCTCAGAAGATAACAGTTTCACGGTTATCTTACTATCAGTCAGAATAAACTCTAAAGGAATGAAAACAGAAGGGCCATTGTTGGTTGAACGTTTTACTGCTATAATTGAAACGTGAAACCTTTTTGTTAATGTAAGTATGTGTAAAGTCTCCCCTTTGAAAATAACTAAAATGAATTGGAGATTCAATGTCCATTTGCATTTTTTTTTTTCAATATCATAGATAAGCAAATGTTCACAGTATGATAACCGTCAGCCTATATTGCACAGTATACCTTGAAACAGGTGTATCGCTGCAATCCTAGTTGAAAGTAAACTCACCTTTTCCTCCAAAGCTGAGAAACTGTTATTAAGCAATATCACACGAGAGGGAGTGATAATGTACTGTATATCGTCACGGCTGTGATTCGGTCGTAGCCACGAGGCCGCAGGCCGAGTGCTGAAGACAGTTACAGCCGTGATGATACACAGTACAACGTCACGACCTCGAGTGTGATATTGCTTTTATACAACAGTTCAACAATAGCTTAAACAGCAATGCTGAGTAAGGAAATGTTAACAAAAGGTGATGAAATAAATTATTTAAGTATGTTATGGAGCTCCGTGGAAAAAAACAGTTCCCTCGGTCTGTTGCCAGGCAACGCAGCACACACGGCAGGAACTCACAAGCTACTTTGTATTTACATTGATCTGCAACTGTGTAACTTCGTCCAGTTCGGCTGATGAAACGTTGGCAAACCTGGATGTTGGCACGGCCGGATTCAGCTTCCACTCTCCCTCATCCTCATCATCAGTACCTCATCAGATGATCATTCATAATTCCTGACCATGTTTGCTTAATGTTTGCTCCTCTCCAGTTTGTCGAGGTCGGCTGGAGGTCTGCACGGAAGAGTCCTGGCTTTCCTTTTCCTCCTCCTCTCCTAGCGACCACTCATAATTTAATTCAAATGTAATTTTGAGGAAAATATCAGTCTCTTTGGTTTAACGCTATAGTTTCAGTTTGCGTCAATGTAGCGAGTGTGACAGCTGGTTAATTAACGGTTGTATTTATGTTTATAACACCTGTGAGCGGAGTGATTTTACTGTTACATGTCCCAGTGATGTTATACTCTATATCTGCACTCACGGAATGCCTCTCGTCCAATCAAATTACTAGGTCGGAACTAACTGTTGTATAATGTCCATTATATGGAAGTAGTAAGGATATCTAAAAATCGATGAAGCGCAGATTAGGATAGTCTACAAATATGCTGTTGAATGGGAATGCAACAAATGTTTCCATCACCTGAAAAGGTTCTCGCAGCAACCATACCATTATTTTAATAAGTTACAAGGTAAGTGGTCTTGTATAATTTTAATAAGGCAGAATAAGTATGGTTGCAAAAATGATTCAATGTGGGTTTTGGTTTGTTTTTTATCAGAAAAGACATTCTAAACCAAGCTATGTTTGGACAGTTAAATGTCACTCTATTTATATGTTGAAATAAAGTTTAACTAATGAACCCTCTGGTTCCTTCAGTCATTATCAGGATACTCTTCAAACTGACACAATTATAATATACTGTATCATGATAAATATCAATATCTATCAATATGGAAAAAGTGATCTTGATCATATTTTCCTCTATATGGCCAGCCCTACTGTTGAGTAGAGTTCATCCAGCTTAGCAAGAAAAAATACTGAATGTGGGAAAAATCGTGCTGTCCCAGCAGAAAGCCATTATCCCTTTTAAATGTTCTCTTAATAAATCTTTACAGAATCATCTTCACAGAAGATGGTAAGAGAAAAGATGTAGATGAAAAGAAACAAATTAGATGGATCAGAGTATTTCATATATGTGTCGGTCACAGTCCTTTAACATCATATCAGAAGGATATTCAGAAGGCTTATCACATTCAGTGTCAGGCACGTGCACAGATAGACCCCAGGTGGAGCTCAAGCACCTGCCCTTTTGCCCTCTGATTGGATACGTGCCCTTTTTTGCTAGACATTTCTTCACTCTTTCTTTCTTTAATTTAATATTTTAGTTATTATTAAAGAGGTCTAGGGCCTCAACAGATGCACTGGACAGAGCATGCGAACACTATGGCAGTGTGACTTCAGTTAGAAAATCACTAGGCAGAGCTTCAGGTTTATGTGGCTTTAACTGAAAAAAGTGTGGTTCTGTGAAGCACAATATAACAATACAATATATATTAATTACTAAATGAAACACACATGAAACTGGGGTTACATGCAAGGCATATAAATGAAAACACACATGAAACTAATGTTACATGCAAGACAGATAAATAAAAATGCATTTAAATTAGGTAAATAACTCCTTTACATCATAAACCAGATTATCAACAAAGGAGAAATATCAATTGTGCAAACAATGTAAAATGAGGAGCACATGTCTAGCCTAGCTAGTACATGCAAGCCAACATAGCTAATGTAGCAAATTCACTGTAACTAATTTACTGTTACTGAAACTCCTGTAGATACAGATTAAAATCTACATTGAGCTGTAGTACTTAAATAAAGCAGTTTAAACTTAAATAGTCACATTAGTCAGGTACACACACTTCCCCAAACAGGAGAAATCCACACAGCTCTACACAGCTTCTCAGCAGACAGACTGATCAGACTTCACACTCCGGATAATTCTGCACCTCTTAAAGGGCTGTTAACAGCACACAATCAGTAAAATGAACACGTATAAACTAAACTCTAGGGGCTTTCCTACAGTTATATTTGGCCCATAGAATCAATTCTTCATTAAAAGTGTGCTGTAACGGCCGACAACTGCATTTGAGTTTTAATTCTACCACACCACAAGACCACCATAAACTGATGCAGAAAAATTCACCAGAATGCAGGAAATGAAGTGTTTGACGCTCAAAGATTCCTGGGGGAGGACCCCCAGATCCACTCACTTAATATGTGTCCCCCGCAGTGTTCAAGCATAATGACACTTACCCCAACATGAAAAATAAGGCCTTTGACTGAGTAATGCAAAGTTACAGAGAGGCCCTGAAATCTTCTGTCGTGTCATGATGGGGACTCTGACTGCTGAGCTGTGGGATTATTTCTGCTTTGTTGCCATCTAGTGCTCTTTTGAAGCCACTGTGACTTTGCTGAGTGCATTGAATGTTTACCAGCAGTGTGTTTTGATTGTCCAGGTTTGAGGAGAAAGCACAATCAGAGCCACTGAGTGCATTAAAATACCTGCAGAATGACCTTTCACTGACGGTGGACCACACAGACCCCGATGAGACCAAAGAGGTACTGCTTCTGTCTTTACTGCAGATCTTTTTTTTTTTTTTGGCATATTAGTGTAGTTCTCGGCATGTTTTTTTTTTTTTTTAATTTTATTTTATTTTTAGATTCTTGGCTAGAGGAAAGAAAAACAGAAAAAGAAGATAGAAAAGTCAAAATAAGAATTGGTAGAAAAGGAGAAGCAGAGGGATAGGTGTGTAGAGAGATGAGAGTTCAGATGTACAGCAGAGTTTAGTAGACACAGAGAAAATGTGAATAAGCACTTGGTTTGTGAATTCTGCAACAGTCCCTTAGAGCTGGAGCAGCAGTTTCTAACATCCATGTGTCCAGATGGTTGTGTGATGAGAAGGTGTGTCTGGCCCTCATTTGTATGCTGAGGGTTCCACCACCTGCTGCAGCAGCAGCTTCAGCTTCATATGCTGTGGCTATTTGTTTGTTCACTACTGTTGAACATTAACAGACATTTGTGTTGTGCTTCAGTTCCAGCTTCTGCCCTCGGCTCTCTTCAAGTCCAGCTCTGACTTCATCCCTCTGGGTGAGAACCTGATCTTTGCTCATACATAACACCACATGTGTCCAGCTAGGAACAAGAATTTGATTAAAGGTTTTCAACCAGCTTTATGTCATGGCAGCATGGGGGCTCTGGGCGCTGTATTGGAGAGTGCAAGACCTGTCTGTAAACAAATGGATAAAAAGTCCCATGATGTTTAGAATTCTTAACTGATTTCAGTTTGACATTTTTATATTCAAGGGTTTATATGTAATAAAAAAAAAAGTTTTGTCTCCAGTTATTAGAATCTCACTGTTAAGGCTATAATTGCTGCTCGATGCTCATGGGAGGACTGTAAATTAGGCTTACATGACCTGAATTACTCAACGTTAACATTATGTGGTGGAAAATAATTCATTGTCATTAAGAATTGTAAAAACTCAAAACTGTTCACTTTGCCAACTTGGCCACTGTCTCACTTGATGTGGCGACTTTTCAGACCGTCTTAGAGAGTTTATTTAGAAAAAGTGACTAGCAACAAGGGCGGCACGGTGGTGTGGTGGTTAGCACTGTCGCCTCACAGCAAGAGGGTTGCCGGTTCGATCCCGGGTGTGGGAGCCCTTCTGTGCGGAGTTTGCATGTTCTCCCCGTGTCAGCGTGGGTTCTCTCCGGGCACTCCGGCTTCCTCCCACAGTCCAAAGACATGCAGATTGGGGACTAGGTTAATTGAAAACTCTAAATTGTCCGTAGGTGTGAATGTGAGCGTGAATGGTTGTCTGTCTCTATGTGTCAGCCCTGCGATAGTCTGGCGACCTGTCCAGGGTGTACCCTGCCTCTCACCCAATGTCTCCAGCCCCCCCGCGACCCTCAAGAGGATGAAGCGGTTGGATGGATGGATGGATGGACTAGCAACAAATGTGACTTATACAGACCACCAGGAAAAAAGCAAGAAATATATCTATAATTCATTCCCATGCATGCCGCTCAGAGTTATCGTTGTCCACAGCTCCTCTGCCAACGGCGCAGTCACTCTCCCTCTCCCCTGTGCATGCAGTCAGTAGGTGTGGGGCAGGCCAAAAGAGTGGAGACACTGTTCGCCACACAGTGGGAGTTCAGATATAGTGAGTTTCTGTGGGTACATTGACGCTCTCACACTCTGGATTGGAAGTGCAAGAAAGCTGTCATTGCCTTAAAATGTTTTATTGAGGACTTTTCTATTGAATCCAGTTCAGATAAGTAGTGAAGTGCTTGCAAATAAATGTGCAATGATGGCAAGGAAATATGTGAAAATCAGACTGCGCACCAACATATGATAGGTAAAGATGACAGCTCTCTCCATAAATTAGACTCAAATAGTTGTCAGAATATGGAGCCTTGTACTAGATTACCACAAGGGTAGTGGGTTTTTTGAACTGACAGTCAGTATGTTTCCAAACACAGTTCAGTGGAGTTAAGGTTATAGCTCGAAGAGGTCAATTGGACTGCTATCCTTGTCCCAGTATACAAACAAAGGAGGGGAATCCATTTATCGACCAAAGTATGTCTGACTCCGCTACGGTATGTGGTGATAGGTCCCCTTTCACCTTGGTAGTATTGGATCTTTTTCGGTTTGACCCATGATGTCACAGACCAAAAAATCGAGCGTTGTCCAGCTGCTCCTCCCCTTTTAATCAGGTTGACATTCTGTGCTTTCCTCCCATCCATTTATTTTAATTACTTACCTCTTTCAGCTGACACAGCATGAACTGTGTGTCTCCTCGTTCCTCCAAAATTGCACGGCTCTGGATGTAGATTTCGCCATGTTATTACCGGCTTCCTCTTCTGTTTCACATTTAATGCTATTGGACTTCCGGGTCAAGGCCGGGGCAGAAACTGTAAAGCATGCGCAGAGCACCTAGGCCAGTTAGGGTCCGATTGACTGTATACATGCAGGTGTAGTCCGACTCCCAATCGCATTATCTGGGTGTGTTATTTAGTCAAACATGTTAACATGTATTTGAAAAGTCTGGTTTTAGTCAGACTAACACAATAAACCGACTTTCCCTAATGTCATGTAAACGTTCTGAGTGTAACAGTATATCCCCCATATGTATTTTATTTTACCATAATGTTGATGTCCCAGGACTGTTTTTTTTTCTATTTGCGAAGATGTTCATGGCTGAGTTGTGACTTACTGAGTGTTTGTCTTATAATGTCCAATGTCTGCTTATCATTAACTCTTTCATCATAACAGAAAATGGTAACCACTGCTCATTTTAGAAAGGCCATGGCAAGGAAACATTCTTCTTTAAGATGATCAAATAGACAATGAATCACAGATGTTTGTTTCTGGCTGCCAGTGTTAGCTAACGTGGCCATCGTACTAATATTAGTGGGCTTTTATTTTCTGGTAGATGAGAACCAGGCTTAACACACATGATAAGACATAATCAAAGAACGTTTTTTGTGGTGTCCTTTCTTAAATAATCAGTGGTGAAAGTTAGTATATTCTGTTATGATCAAGGATTTGATTATAAGCAGCCAGTGTTTGCTAGCTAGCACACTAGCTAGTTGAAAAATTGTCTACTGCCACATTAAATTATATTATATAGGGATGTCTTTAAGTATTACCAAGCAAAATCAGCCAAATCAATGCTTGACAAATGCGAGTTTTTCCAATTTATGTGTTCACCTGTTTTTTTGGGGGGTTTTTTACCACATAATGTTAATTTTAAGTAATTTAGTTCATGTAAGCCAAACACACTCTTCTCTTACGTGTCCAGCAGCGATTACAACCTAATTATCAAGATTCTAAGTCTTTTTCTACTACACATAGATCATATACCCTATAATATAAAAATGACTCACTGAAACTGGTTGAGAAATACAAATGTTATTGTGCTTTTTATCTGGAAAAACTGCAGCTCCCCAGTTTACTTAAATTTGTTTACGGGCAAGTCTTGTGCTCTCCAATATGGTGGCGCTGTTGACATACAATCCAGCACCCAATCAGGCATCTACGTGTCTATTTCTCTGGTCGGCAGCACCATACTGTTGCTGAACTGAACTGTAGTTTTTCTGTTAGTGATTTTCTGTCTGCCTCTCTGTCTCTCCTGATATCTGTCAGGTTTCTCCGATGTAGACCAGACGTACGCTCAGCGGACACAGCTCTTCGACACACTTGTCAACTTCTTCCCAGACAGCATGACACCGCCCAAGGGCAACCTGGTAGACCTAATCACGCTCTAGCCCCCACCCCGCCACCTCACCCACAGGACTGACTGCACATCTATTCATCCATGCGCCTGATGGGATGGAGGAGACAGAGACCAGCTATTTTTCTACTCCTGAACCCCGCTGGTGGGAACTCCTGCTGTCACAGTCTGCATTACACTGTGCTATTTGGATATGAGTGAAACTCCACGACCTGAGGTGTATGTGTTTTTCTTTTCCCAAGATATCTCTTTAGTTTTTTGGGGGTTTTTTCTCCTTGCTGATAAAGTTCTTGGAGTGTTCAACTCTCCCAAACATTTGCTTGTTTTTCATCGTCACTCAATTTCCCCTCCACCTGAAAAGTTAAGGCCAGAAAAACAGGATGTGTCTTTTCCTCATAGAATTTTCCTTTTGTTTTTTTTTAAGAGTTGGATTTGTGCTTTGTACCCACACAAACGCCCACAGTCAACCACAGGCGTCCATCCACGTTTGGAGCAAAACAGATGATGAGATTACGTCTGTTCAGCCCAATTGTTGTGAAAGTTCAGTTCAGATTCACTGGTTGTTAATTTATTTGAAGACAGGACTGTATGACCATGACACAGGAAACTGCTTCACTCCTTACAGCTACAGGCTCTTCTGTCTGTTCTTTTGGTAACCTTTCAGCACCTCCTACACAATCTCATTTAAACTGTCAATTTGATGATGTAGTTGGCTCGCTTTTCTGCCGCGGATGCCCCTAATTATGTCCCTGACTGTCTTGCAGAGGCAAAGCCAATTTAATAGTGCTGTAGTAACAATAGAGGAGTGATCCTATGAGATAAAGTTTAATACATATCTACCTGTTTTATATTGGTTTGGGTTGTTATCCCTGTAAAACTGGCTGGTAAAGTTGAATTTACTCCAGGAGACAGAAGGTGAAGTTCCACTGTTTTCCTCACTAGTTAATGGACTTAATTCCAAGTGGTAAGATGGTGTACAAAATATGTAAATATACATATACAGGACATTTTTGGATTGTGCTGGATCATGTTCTTTCTTGTTTTGCTTTATCAAAAAGTCAGGGTCCACATTCAGTAACGTTCTGGCTCTACATTTAATACTCATTATTACTTATTGGGAATAATTTCAAACAATTTATATGTGTGTGTGAATGAAGTGCTGGTGCCAGTATTCCAATTTGACAATTAGAGTAAGAAAAGGCATGTTGTATCACTGTGTGTTGACAGGATGATCACTCAGTGTGGGTGAATTAGTGGTTGAAAAGTGGTTAAAGGGAAACTCTAACTTTTAACTTGGACCTATTTTCCTATGTTTTTGTTTCTAAGTGTCTCATGGGAACAACAAATTTTGAAATTGGTCCAGTATTGAGTGAGCGCGCTGCAGCCAGCAGTGGCGAAACAGGCTACAATGTAACCACTCGTGGCAGGTGCGCCTCATCAATTTACATACACTAAAAGTGCTTGCTTTTGCCATTGACAGATTTAGACTGTTATCATAAGTGTCTGACAACATTACGCAAAGGATCCTACAGAAAAATTAAATGTTTTTCTGCACCTTTCATTTGTTGCAGTCTGTTTTGTGTCCAAGACTCACTGACAAAGAAGTCTCATTCTGAAATCTCTTGAGAGGTGAATTGTTGCAGGCTAACAAATAGGGTTGCAGCGATATACCAGTTTCAAGGTACACCGTGAAATAAAAAATGATGTTTATTATTACATTTGCTTATCTACGATATTGAAAAGAAAATGCAACTGGACAGATAATCTCCCTTTTATTTTAGTTATTTTCTAAGGGGAGACTTTTTACACATACTTCCAATAACAAAATGTTGTCAAGTTTCAGTTATAGTAATAAAACGTTTGTTCAACCAACAATAGCCCTTCTGTTTTCATTTGTTTAAGGGTCATTCTGACTGATAATATAAATTCAGTAATACTATGATACCGTGAAACTACAATATTTTCTTAGTTATTGTACTGTGAAAACCTTTCATCCCTACTCCCCATATTTCAACCCTACTACCAAAGAGGTCTTGTTCTAAAATCCTACAAGAGGTGACTTGTTGCAGGCTAACAAAAGAAGTCTGGTTCTAATGTCTTATGAGAGGTGACTTGTTGCAGGCTTACAAAGACATCTCGTTCTAAAATCTTCTGAAAGGTGACTTGTTGCAGGCTAGCAAAGAATTCTCTTTCTAAAATCTTATGAGAGATGACTTTTTGCAGGCTAGCTAAGAAGTCCCGTTGTAAAATCTTACGAGAGGTGACTTGTTGCAAGCTACCAAAGTCTCTTTCTAAAATCTTATGAGAGGTGATTTGTTGCTGGAAAAAAACGGTGGAAACTTTAGTGAAAATTGGAAAGAGGAGTGCAGGTAATAGTGTGTTGTGTTGGAGAAAAGAAAGTGTACCTTACTCTTATCTAAAAGATTTTCAGTGTCATGGCTGAAACCTGAAGCTGAAGCTGACTTCCACTATGTGAAAAAGTCTGCAAGATTTCAGTACGAGACTTCTCCTTAAGCAAAATGTGAACACAAAACAGCAAAACAAACAAAAGGTACAGGAAACCATTGAATTTTTCTTTAGGGTCTTTTCTGCAATGTTGTCAGTCACTTCTGATAACAATCTGAGTCTGTCAGTGACAAAAACAAGCACTTTTGATGGATGTAAATTGACAACGCACACCTGCCCTCAGTGGTTACAATGCAGCCTGTTTCTCTGCTGCGGCTGCAGGGTTCTCTCTCAATACTGGACCAATTTAAAAAAAATTGACCCACAAGTCACTTGGCCACAAAAACATTGGAAAATAGAGCTTGGGTTGAAAACCACTTAAGTTTCCCTTTAAGCAGAAGCAGCCAAGCCTCTACATAATCAATTAAAACTATGTCATGTACAAACTTGTCTGGTATTATGGCACATGGCCACTCGCCAACAAAATGATCATCATTCAAAGGCTTATTTATTATTCATGATAATGACAACATGATACTTGATTCACTGATATAGGAGCTGCTACTGTGTGTGCGAGAAAACTGTAGAAGGTTCCTACCAGCACAGTAATTCCGATGTCTCTCACAGTTAAAGGAAAAACTCCTGTCATGTCAAATATAGGTTGTAACATTGCTAAACAGAAAAACAAAAAAACTAAATTTCAGGTGAAGAAAAGTATGCTGTCAAGTTTAAAGCAAGTTTTCTTATGTATGAATTACCAGAAGTGGTAAGGGTGGTGTTTGTGTTTCCCAGCAGACAGGTGAGCTCATTTCAGATACTGCTCAGATCCTCAGAAGGAGGTTGAAAGTGAGACTCAGCTACAAAAGAGTAAGACAAGGACACTAAGTCTGACTGCAGGACTGCCTCTTGCTCATAGATGCGCGGTGTGCTTCTTAGCTGAAGTTTTAAAAAATTTCACTCTGCTGTCACCAAATCATTATTGAGGTCCATGTTCACTTTTGCTGATTGTCAGTTTCCTTGTCTATTGTCCTCAATGACTCACAGTAAGACGCTAACAATTTTTTCACTTAAAATGTTATCAATAACATCCCATCAACAAGAGCCAGTGTTCACTGTTTAGGTAAAACTTAAATTATTGTCTCTCCTAATCCTACATTTAAACTGTCAAACAGAACAACACTACATAACCTGTCATCCCAAGGCGGCTGCTATGACTGTTATCCCCAATCTGTACATCATCAGGGTATACTTTACAGGAGCAGGACTTTTTCTGTCTATGAGCTTTAAGAACACTAAAGGCAAAAGACATCAACAGGAGGGCTGAACTGGCCTAAAAGCTGGTGTGTTAGATGTGTAAATTGATGGTGAATTTAAAGATCCTGTTGAACAGTATTTAAAATTGAGGGTCACATGTGGAATCAGAGTGAAATGTAGTGTTTGATTTACAGAAGCTAACTGATATTTAAAGATCAGACATGAGCCAGTTAACCTGCGAGTCTCTCTTTAATGGCATTTTATAGACATTTATTGCACTTGTTTTGAAATTGAAGGACCATTCTGTTGTTTTGCAAGTCATTAAAAGTCATGCACTGTTAAGTTAAAGCAAGCCTGTTGTAACAAGGAAAGCTTGCTAACATTAGCCATCATTAGCTTCTGCTCATACCTGACCACGAAGACTGTGTTGTAGTGAACAAGAGTGAGTTGCTTTTGTACTCAGCTTTTCATTTGGAAGAGGAGGAATGCAAATCACTTGTAACTTAAAACAATAATGCCACTTGTACAAAAACCAAAGCAGACATGATGTTCACTGTGATGAGTTCCCTATGTCACTAGTGAAAATGGGTTTTTTATATTGTGCTGAAGTGAACTTAAACCAACTGCAGTATGCTTTGAAAAATGGTTGGCAGTAATGTTGATGTTAATGAGATTTAGCTGATCAATAGGTTGACACTCCTCTCATGTCTGTACACTAAATATGAGGTCACCACTAGTAGCCAGCCAGCATTGCTTAACACGAAGACTGTAAACAGAGGGAAATTTAACGTGGTTCTGTCACAAAGTAACAGAATCTGTCTATTGTCTCCTCTAACGCCATGTGGACATGGAATGTAGAAGCGCGCAGATATGTCAATTGACATGCAAGCAGTACGGAGCAGTCGCCTGGCCATTGACACCACAAGTGTATTTCTTCTCACGGGCCAGCAAGCGATTCTGCTCTGCTCTGTTGTAATTACATGTAGAGCTCTGTGTGTGTGTGTGTGTGTGTGTGTGTGTGTGTGTGTGTATGCTTGAGTATCTTCTCGTCTTGCTCGCTCTCTGTTTACATACAACTGACACAAATGTAAACAAGTAAGGATGGAATGCATATTTTAGAATTCATAAGATTCAGATCATTTTTATCATCTATAACCTTTATATTGTTTATGATATATTATTAATGTGCTTTCTTGCCAGATTTGCTTACAGAAAAAAACAGACCAGACGCTGAAACTATGGCTGCATGTTGCAATCCCGGTGTAGCGCAGCGCATCCTAGGTGAACGGCTCAAATGATTAACATGAGTGTCAAGGGATGCGGACAGTGCTCCACAAAAAAATCACTGTGCTTTGCAGCACTTCCAGTGTGAACTCGGTGTAAAGCTCACTAATACATTGTAGTCTCTGTCGGTTGCTTGGCATCCTCACATTGACAACAGGACTTCAGGAAGTGACTGCCCCTGGCCAGCATATAGTCCAGTACATAAACTCCTGTAAACCCACTAACTTATCAATTATAAAGCTTTAGAAGAGCCACTAGTGGGATATACCTATCTTTTCGACTCTATGCTAAGTTAAGCTAACCAACTGCTGGAAGTAGCTTCATATTTAGCATACACAGGCATGAATCCAGTGTCAATCTTTTCATCTGATTCTCGGGAATGTTGACCAGAACGTCCAACTATTCCTGTAAAGCTACATGAGTTGTAGCAAGTGGACTGAGATTTGTAGAAGCAAAATAAACAATGGTATGGTCCTTCAAGTGTCAGACATGAGCTTCATACCTCCTACAAACGCTGTCTGAATGGAAGAGTTTGATGCTTTATATTGAATGCACTTACTGTGGAATCTGTTTCTGGTGAATTCAGCCGAGACGCCTCACTTCCTAACTTGCTTTCAAACTCATAATGTGTGTATTTATACAACACAGAGAACTTAACATAGTGCACTGTGGTTTAAAATGTGAAACGCTCTCGGGGTGTTGTTTACTGTGATTGTGGGTGCTCTTATCTACTGTACCTATCATCACTGTAAAGAATCTGGCTAGTGTGTTTTACTGGCACTCGAACTGAGTAGTTGTTTCAGACAGGTAAGGGAGTGAGAGAGGAGGTTTGGGGAGTGACAGAAGCAGTCTGGGGAGTGACAGAAATGGTTGGGGAGTGAGAGAAGCAGTTTGGGGAGTAACAGAAGCATCCTGCTGCTCAGGTGAGAGTGGAAATTCCCCATGATAGAAATGTTGCTTGATAGTCCTGCTAATATTTGGTCATTTCTGTGTGTTAATGTTCTGTTAGAGGAGGAAAGAGGAGGCGTGTGCATTATATGCCACTTCATGTATGTTTTTCTGCTGCTCTAATACCCACTGAATGAAAACAAATTAGTGATTAAGAAAAACAAAAAAGACACCAGATTATAAAAGAAAATGAAAATGCTTTGTGAGGGATTGTTTCTGATACTTCGGCAACATTTATGACTCTATGCTTGCTGTAGCATTTTTTATTTTGTGCCAGAAGAAAGCTGTTGAAAAAGACTAATTGAAAGCACCTTTGTAAAAAAAAAAAAAAAAAAAAAATCAAACACAATGCCAAATACTACTTTTCTTTTTGCTGTTTTAGGGTAAATATCCTCCACACAACAATGTTTTATGGATGGATTGTTAGTGTTATTAATTTTGTCTCTTTTTTTCCTCCCATCTGGCCCTTTTCTCGACCCCTGGGTGGGACTCAGGAGTTGTAAGGCTGGTACTCTCAGATCAATGAGCACTACTCTGTGGATACAGTGAATGTGTAGAAAGCCTTGTAGTATTGCATTGTATGTAATGTATATAATGAATAAAGATTGTATTTTGTTCAGGTTTTCTTAACTCCTGTCTCTGTGGTGTTTTCTGCCCCCTCGTGGCCATGTGCAGATACTACTGACAGTTATACACAACAGGCGAACCACAGAACCAAAGTGGAAAAAAAGACTGCCTTTATTTGCAAATCTGAACAGGTAGAACAACATGACCTCCGAGGCCATCAGCAATTTACAGCTTCCAGTGTGTCAGACCCCTGTTGTTTGCCTTAAGCAGCAAACAAACCATAAATATATAAAATACTGGCAATGTACTTTGGTGAAAATATCACAGCTATAATAAAAGCGAAACTGTAGACACACACAAATAATACAAAAGCAAACAAAAGATGGATTGGAGTGCCTAAGGTGATGATTCACTTGTATATAAGTACAGATATATTAATTTAATGTGTTTAAAAGAGAAAATTATTTAAAAAATCGAAAATGACAAAAATAATTTCAGACATAGAGGTGCCCAGGCTCTGCTGTAAGGGTTTTAATATCAAGTCAGATATCTGAAAAAATGACACACGACCCCACCCTCGAGCATCAGTGAAAAAAAAAAAAAAAATTTACAGTGTCTGTGTCAGAGGTGGTTTAAAAAATAAAATCCGCATCAGTCCAGAGTTCCTCTTATAGCAGAATTGATCTTTTTGTGATATTTCTCTGCTGTCTAAACAGTATACGCATTATTGAAATGTTTATGGGCATTGGCTGTAGAAAATACTGTAATTTCAATGTAGTTGAAGGATATTTCCATATTATTACAACCTGGTAGTTTTGCCATCACTCCTGTCAAGAATAATGACTTTGTAGAGTCCAACAGGGTGTTAAGCATCAGCTCATCTGAGAGAAGGCCAAACTTACTTAGAGAAGAAAAACAAAGGCGAAAAGAGACATTACAAACCAAACTGTCTGTTGTAAACAACCACCATAGTTTCAATAACTCAGGGCCATTTTACTCCATCTGCAACCAGAGATAATTTTCTTTCACTTTAGAACACATAAAGTAGGGGAGAATGGGGTCCATTGGGACACTTTTGTTTTGACACAAAATAACCTCCAATTACTCACAGACAAATGGTAATGAAAATAATTTGCTCCCTGAACAGATACAGGTGTCTGCTAATAATTTATAAAGTTTAAGTGTGAAAAGCACATTTTTTTCTCCTCAAATTTCTCCTCTCCGGGACGGTTTGGACAGTGGTTAGGATCGATTGGCACACCTTTTTCAGGGCTAAAGAAAAATATGATTTAAATTGAAAGAAAAAACAAACAGTTTACATTTGATCACCTTGTATTTACAATGTCATTTGTTCATACATTAAAAAAAAAAAAAGTGAAATTATTATATTTACATAAATTACTGAGATATGGAATTAGGCGGTCTCCCTAGTTTCTATTTCAGTGACACCTATCAGCTCAATGTGGTTACCATAGGTACATGTGGCCTATACGTTTATGTAGGCTATTAAATTGGTTTCATTTTGAAAAAAAAAAAAAAGCCAATAAAAACAACATTAAAAGTATGCTCAGGGGTTAAAATGTAGGCCTATTGTGTATGTGTCATAACTAAAAACATTACGGTAGAAGGAAAATAACCAAAGAACCAAAACTTTACATGCATGCTTCAGATTTTAAAACTGTGATTAAAATATGAGAAATAGTCAGATGGTGATGGCGTGGCTCAGTATGAGCATGGTGAATGGCATAATTGCTCTCTAACTCGCTAAAAAGGCACTGCCTCAACTGACCCCGCTCTCCCCTACATTACTTTTCTTGAACAGCGCCCTCTGTGGTCACAAGTGGTTAAGTACAGAATGATGACCAAATACATTTCCCAAGATCCTCTTAAGTTAGTTGCTTTAAAGACATTTTTCATTCCGCAATCTGAATTCAAGTGAGTTAAATGTGACCACAGACAAGATAAAACATAAATATTGGGTGTTTCTCAAAATCAAGGATCCTTCCTTAGTAGGATGGGTCTTTCCAAGAGAGGATTCTACAGAGGCAAGGCAAGAGTCCTTCCTAGCATGTGATGGACGCACATTGGAACAGGCTATCAAGTGTCCCCCAGGTGTGCGTCATTAACCCTCAGCAGACTGAAGGGGTTTCAGGGTACTGTGGTAATTTTGATACTCTCTAATGTTGTATAATTTGAACAAATGTAATCTTTCTTTTCACTGAATATGCAAAGGGTGTAATCTTTCTTTTCACTGAATATGCAAAGGGTGCTGTTCACAGGTGAGGCCAGGTAAAGCCCCGCCACACACACTCTCACACACATTCACACCCTGATCCCTTCATTGTGCAGTAAAGAGAACAGCTGGAAAAAGTCCTCAATCACCACAGCATGTACAGTATGTTCACAGACTCACACACAGAATCACACTGTGATTCCAAGGTGTTGTAGATATTATGTGTGTATCACCACAAACTCAGCGACAGTAATATGGAAATTTAAATCTTTAGAGCTAAGAAGAATAAAGACCTTTGACAGTTCAGGACACCCGCATAAAAGATTACCAACAGGTTTTATGACAATCAGACAGATGCTCATCCATTTATGTCCAAATCTTTATTGGGCCACGCTCTTCTTTGGAAGCACTGTCGCTTCTTATTGGTCAACTGCAGGAACATTCTGGGGGACATGCTTAATGGTTTAATTAAAAAAATCCACCAAGTTTGGTGATGTTTGAAAAAACCCTCATTGATTTATGGCTGAATTTTGTGAAAGGCCTTTGCACTTATTTGGACCTTGTGGCACCCCCTATTGACCAATTTAGAATAATACATGTTTAATAATTATTATTTAACATAGCCTGCAAGTTTTGTAAAGACTGGACAATCAATTTCTGATTTTAGTCTGATTTGTGTTACTGCATGCCCATTTTTTGTATTTGTGGTGTCCCCTAGTGGTCAATTTGAATGAAACTTTGAAGATATGTGCCTTGTACCTCTTCAGACATTGCTTGCAATGTTTGTGATGATTTATGCAAACGTTGTGGAGTCATTTGCTGAGCCACGCCCCCTTTAAAGCTCATTGGTGAATATCCTCATAAAACAATCAGATATCATTAACAGTAAAAGCGTTTGTGACAAAATTCTGAAAATAATCGCACATCATTCTGCTGATTTCAGGTAGGCCTATATTGTCAAATATTTTGGTGACATTTGGTTTCAAAATTATATGAAATAGACAATGTGCATACAGTACAAATTACAAGATAATGACTAGCACTGTGAGCTTACACTTTAACCGATCTGAACACCATTTGAAACGTGACATCTACAGTAGTATCCAAAGAATGTTTGTGGCAATGGTGGGTGCATTTGGATGAAGACTTTTGGAGTTATAGATGTTAATTGATTTTGCATATTCTTAAAAATATAGAGTGACGGACTTCTGAATTGACTATAGGTTACAGTGCGACAAAGTTTTGTCACCATTCAGTGGATGAATTACAGCTGTGTAGGACACACTGGTGATTTATTATGATTTTTTGAAGTATGGACTTTAAAATGTATTGAAATTTAGTTTTAATGTAATAAGCCACGCCCCCTTTAAGCAATAATTTTTAAATTTTGTGCATCAGCTGAGACATGACCCTAGATGATGCAGACTAAGTTTTGTACAAATACCTCTGGCTGATTATGTAGCGCCCCCTATTGGTTGATTTGAATCAAACTTTCACAATATGATTCAGATACTTTTGTCGACATTTTCTACAAGTTTTGTGTCAATTGGCTCGATGGTTAAGGACTAAAGTCCATTTCAATCCAATTCATTGGTCAGTATCACCAAAACGCAATGACATATCAAAAAGTCTTTGATAACTTTTACAAAGCTGCATCCCATGATGATTCACAGAACGTTTGGTGGAAATCAGACCTACGTCTTAGGAGGAGATGTAAAAATGGTGTTTTTCAGAAAATTCAATATAGCGGACATTCTAGTAGGCGGATCTGTAGGATTATGTAGGCTTTTGTAGAACCCCTTCACCTGACCAAGTATCTCGAGTTTTATGTCAATCTGACATATGGTGCAAGGGTGGTGGCCTTTCAAATCCAAATTTTCTTTGACCTTAATTATAGCGCCCCCATCTGGCCTATTGGCAAATTTATATCTTGAGCAGCATTTGCACACAACTTCCAATCATTTTCATGTTTCTAAGATGTACCATCTCACAGGAATGTGCAAAAACATTTCTGAACAATAACAATAATAATAATAATTAAAGCTGCAAGCAGCGATGAACGGGCCCTCACACCTCTGCGCAACTCGGGGGTGCTGGGTGCTCATTTCTGTCAAAGTCAGACAACACACATGCAGGAGCGAGACAGCATATACTTCATTCAGTCCGGAATTGACTATTTCACATTTTGTACCACTTCCTCTTCCCACTGGAGGGAGCTGGAGAAGGCACTAACAATATGTCATGTTCCTATACATGAAATATACACCACAGCATGTAAATGTCAGGTAAATCAAAAAAGTGTCTGATAAGACGTACTTCCTGTTGCTGCTAGGTGGCGCTGTACTCTTCACTGAATATTGAGAGATAGATCTGTTCCGGGCGGGACTGTCATCAAACCTGTGAAGATTGGGGAAGATTGGACCATATATGCTGGAATTACAAACCACTTCCTGTTTATGGCGACACATGGAAGTTTAACGCCTTGCCACGGTCACGCCGTATATCGAAAACTCAAGCCTGTTATAACTTTTCTTCTTCAAGGTCTTTCAGTGGGACAGACCAATGTTTGAAGTCGATCAGATAAAATCTCTAGGACAAGTTCCTTAATTCATGTATATTCAAAATGGCAGACTTCCTGGTGGGTTTGGAGCATGACTCCAAGAGGCTTTTCTGTACGTCTTAGAGTGTTACAGGTGCCTACCAAGTTAAATACATGCAGGTCAAACCAGCTTCAAGGGCTGCTTCATTAAAATTTTCTAGGGGGCGCTGTTGGGCCATCTTGGCACATCAAAGCACAAAATTCACATCAGACAGCAGAATTTGGAACCTCTTATGTGTGTGCCATGTTTGATGAGTTTTCAAGCATCCATTGCTTCTTAAAAACAATATCGTGTTTAACTGCTAATAAGGCGGCGCCACGGTGACAGCGTTTGATGAAAACTCAAGAGCTTCATTTTTAAGTATCATCAGAGTCTAAGGACTTAATTTCAGCAAATTTGAGGTGTGTCTGATTAACCTGGTAAAAGAGGGACCATCATAGAAAAAAGTAAGTTTCTGTTGCCAGTAGGTGGCACTATGACGCTGATTGAAAATTCCTCTGTACATGTTTTCAGGGTGGGCTTTTCATTATATGTGTGAATTTTTGGAAAGATATGCCTGTGAGAGTCTCTGTGATGTCAAACAGGCTACTTCAATAATGAAAACAGTCCATGTTAACATACAGTAGACTGTATAGTTTATGATAATTGCATTTAGTCTCTGATGAATAAACTTCACCATCAGTGACACATGTTTTCTGTTAACAGAATAAACCTTCAAATCAGACAAATGAAATTTAAATCTCTGAAATTCAAGACAAATTAAAAGTTTATCTGAAATGTCATCTTGTTGAGTCATCGTCTAAACCAATCGGCTGTTAGATCAGGTGAGAGCCAGGCATTTCCGTCATGCCCTGGGTCTTGCAGTCGGTGGAGAGCAACTGCAGTGCCTGGCTCTAAAAACTGCGGCCCCCTCGCTGCGGCGAGATTATCGCTGTCCACTTCTGTAATACATCAGAGCAAATCAACAGCAAAACTAACTGGCACGCATTGTGCGCCGATCGCCCGTGATCGAATCTGCGCAGGACTGGCTCATCTCGAAAGAGCCTATTGAAACAGCCCTTTGGCAGGGGTCAATGACGTAGCATCCTTGAAATTCTGCCGTTTGAGGATCCCTCCTTGACTTTGAGAAACACCCAGTGTATCTGCTGGTGAGGCACAATGTGCTTACTCCCTGTTTTATTTCTGTTCTTAAGCCATTAAATGTTAGTCAGCCACCCTATGCTACTGGTCTGACCAGACCAAGTAAGACTATTGCAGCAAAACTGATTGAAATATATAATAAAATAATAAACCAAACATATCAGTTAAAATCAGTAATAATGTGACTTTAGTTTTGAATTAAAGATGGTAACGCTCACTACAAACATGATCAGCTGATTTTTCTTTTAAGAAAACTGAGCAATATCCTCCATTTATGGAAAGCCAGAGGGGACAAATAATTAAAAAAAAAAAATCAGATGAAAGCTGGAGCCTTTTCTCTTGATTGTAATCACATGAAAACTTTAAGCCAGGGTCATGTATCAAGAAACGAAGAGAAAACACAAAACAAAATATACCTGTGACATGTCCCCTCAAGCACTCCGTACACCCTCGAGTCAATCTGTGGCATTATGGATTAAAATCCTTCATTTGTCTTATTTCTATACACCCATGTGCCTCTTCTGATTACTGCATCAGTGTTGCCTTTACAGCCATTAGCAGCTCCCTCAGAGCTAACACCCACTCGTGGAAAATCTCCAGGATGCTTTTCAGTATCTTGAGGTCATTTCTATCTAAGTTAGTAACTGTGGACCTCCAGAGGCAGCTGATGTTGCCATTACCTCTATGAGGCCTCCAGAGCAAATGAATCAGTTTGCAACATCACGTGACTCTTCCTCATTCTCACAAAATAACATCATAATACTCTATTGACACATCCTTGTGTACATTCTAAAAAGGCACAATCCTCTTGGGGTTTGGAGCACTTTGAGTTTCCAGACTGACTTACTTTGAATTGTGCTCTGTAGAGAGTCACTTTTTACATATAAAAACTACAATATAGGCACAACCGTGATTGATTTAGTGGACATATGTTGAAGTTTCCAAGGCCACTGTGTACAATTCTATTGGTACTTCTAAAAGTGTTTGACTTTTTACCCTCATTTCTTTGTCATACCAAACTACAATAGAAATATATCAGACAGACAGCATGAATGTGTGGGCTTGGCCAATCTATTGGATGTATCTGTTTGTGAAAAAAAATTTCAGGGACAACAGGTCCAGGGTCAGGAGTGAGAGCTGGGGACTGGCATGGAGCAAAATGTGTGGATTGTTTTGTTTGTTTTGGTGTGGCTGGAACTATACAGGTCCTGTCGCTGTCTCCTACTTGTTCTTCTCTGTCCCCGGCCGTCTCTACAGGTGAGTGTCCTCCTCGTCAGGTATGTCCTCCTTGAGCAGGTTGTCGATGGGGACAATCCAGCTGTCATTGAACTCTCCATTGAGCACCATCTTTTTCTCCTGCATCTCCGGCTGCACCTCCATCACCTCCAGCGTTGGGTTGTCGTGGTAACCATTCTCCACCGTATGCAGCTCCTCTGTCAGGTGCTGCTGTAGAGATTGAAAGGACAAAGTCTCTAAAAACTCTTTATTCCTATTTGATTCTTTATGATCTTGTATATTTATGTTGATTTAAAGGGACAGTTCACCCCAAAATCAAAAATACACGTTTACTCTTACCTGTAGTGCTATTTATCAGTCTAGTTTTGGTGTGAGTCACTGAGTGTTGGAGATATCAGCAATAGAGATTTTTGCCTTCTCTCCAATATAATGGATCTAGATGGCACTTGGCTTGTGGTACTCAAATCTTCGAAAAAAAGAATACATCTGAAAAAGTCAACGGCAATGTCTTTTTCAAGAGATCATGACTTGGTTACTTAAGACAATCCATTCACCTTGTTGTGAGCAGTTTCATGTAGGAACTTTTTTCATTCTAACAAACTACACCAGCCAACCATATTACCGCACAGAGGGAAGCGTGCATTTACTGCTAGCTCACCCGAAAAACAACTGAGCTAGCTAACCTTACAGCTCAGCTGCAGAGGACACCATCTTACACTGTCCCAAGCATCTCGTCCATGAGTAAATACACACTACTATCTTCAACACTCTGCAACTCACACCAAAACTATCTAGACTGATAGACACTTAAAGGTAAGAGCAAAAATATGTGTTTTTGATTTTGGGGTGAACAGTCCCTTTAAATATGTGTGAAGATGACTTATTGACATTTTTACAATTTAGAGCTGCAGTTTTTTTGTTTTTTTCATGCATTAATCTGCTAGTTAGGAGAGAAGTCTGTTGAAGCATGTGCACTTTAGCACAACAAAACCGCCATTGCTAGTTTCAGACCAATGCAGTTGTCATTTTCATGGCCAGCGCCCACATTGGGTTCATCCCAACATCCCTCCTCTACTCCTCTATCCTCGATCACTTGACCTGGAAATCGATCGATCTTGTAGGATGTCTCAATACGTTAAATGCACTCGTAGGAGTCGAGGAGTCGGGGAGAGAGGAGGCTTTCAGAGGAAAGGGAAGTGAGGATATACAAGTGCAGCCTTCGGGGAAGTATTTTACAGACTGACACACCCCCTGATTAGGTATCAGTTGATTGATTGGACAGCGCAGTGCTGCAGCTGATCAGACTGATCTGATACATCACAACATCACTGGAGTTTTATACAGAGTGAAGACAGATAACAGATTAAACTCAAGTGTATCACAATCTGAACAAAAAAGGAAACAACTTTCTTCCTTTATAAAGATTTTTCTCTTTGCGATGTTATTTCCCTCATCAACTTTTATTATGTATTCTAATTTTCCCTGAAACATTTGACCTAATAAATTATTTCCAATGTTCAAAGGCATTACAATCATATTCTGGGTTATTAAATAATGGACTCACAATCAGAATATCATTAAATACAGAGGCAAATAATGAATAATTCATATAAACACATTGTGTGACTCTGAGCAGGACACAGTACAGATTATAAATACAGAACACAGGTTGTTGTCCATGTGCAGGTGATTGTTAGACAGAGAGAAAACACTGCTGCTCTGTTACTGATAACTGTATCTGTATCTTTATCATTATATATATATATGTAACATTATACGTGTGCAGACACAAACTCCATTAAAACTTTCTATCGGTGTTAATAAAGCCTCCTGACAGCTGATCCAGCTGTAATCAGAAACGAATGTCGCTTCATGTGACACTTCAGAGGAAAAGACGTCTCATTCTTATAAAGACATATTTACTCGTTTCTCCTCTCCTCTTAAAATTACATGTGGTCAAGCAGCAGAAAGCGATTGCACCATTGACCAACAAAACCTGTTCTACACTCAGACTGGTGCAGTATTTCCCTGCCATTTAAAGGGTGCATTTTTCAGATAGTAAGATGTGCCTACATAAGCTGGTTAAAATGTGTGTAAACTCTGCTTGTTATACACACAGGGATGTGTGATCCGTTGCGGGTGGGTAAAATAATACACAATTAATGAGGAAAATGTTAGTGACCTTCTGAAAAATGTGAACATGTCAGAGAGCAGAGGAAAGCTGTGGAGCTGACAGATTATACACAGTTTATCTAGCAAAGTGGAGGTGGACATGCCCTAAATGCACCTGTGCCATGCACTTTAGACCATGCACTATAGATTGTTTAAATAGGAAAATATGAATGACAATGTGTAAAATGTGAACAGAGATCAGAGCAGAGCTGCAGAGCTGCTGTCCAACTCACCATTAAGAGAAATGTTGCGCACATTTACACACGAGGAGCAGTGTAACTTCATTGATTATTTTAGAAGCTAAAAGTTTAGTTCTGTTTCCTCTGTCAAGTTTATAACTACAGTTTATAGTTGTGCTGCTTAAATGATTGGCTGAATCAGTCGGCCCAAACACACCTATGATTAATTAATGGACTAATTGATTAATTGATTGATAAAACAACCCTTTGCCCCTTGCACCTTACTTTGTGCCTAGATTATGTGCCATTTAACCAGCAAAAGTGGATTTGTATACATCCTAAATGCATGTGCATACTTTAGACCGCGTGCTATAGATTTATAAATAGGGCCCCATGTTAGAGCTATGAGTGACTTTGCTCACCATGCTACACTAGCATGGATAAAAAAAAAATCATATAGAGACCAACTACTGGATGGTACAGAGGAACACTTCTGGTTCCCACAGGCCAAATGAAAAACACTTTGTCATGTCGGAGCAGGAAAGTTCTCCACCTACCTGGTTCTCGTTGTATGGCCTGCGGTGGTGGGAGGCACACACAGCCAGGATGACGATCATGATGAGCAGAGCTCCACAGGAGGCCAGGATGGCTATCAGGGTTTTGTTATCTGTTGGTTTCTTTAGGTAGAAAATACAACAAGGGAATTACTTCTTTTCACACTGCAGTGCCTGTTGGTGTCCTGCTGCCACTAACCTTGCAGGTGTTTCCATGTTTTGATAGTACTATATATTAACCCTTACCTTGGTGATTTCCTCATAATATTGGGTTGCAAGGCTGGTTTTCACTGTAAGATACATTTTAATTTATTTGTTATCAGATACCTTTTAGAAAATTCAGTTCAATTTAACAAACAAATGTGACTTTTCTAAAGGAAGAAAGGTGCTTTACCTTTGCCATTTAGCTCCACACGGTCAAATTGTATTTTGCCGTTGTGGTGCCGCCACATGAGGGTGCAGTTCCCATCTTGCAATGTCACCATCAGCCTCCTGCACACCTCCACCAGATCTTTCTCGTCCTCTTTCTGAAGGTAGAATAACATCTGTAAACATCTACACAATCACATATATTTTACTTTCCATAAATAATTGGGAGCTGGCCCTCGCCAAGCCTCTGACACTGTCAGAAATAGGACGGGAAGGTCAAAGGTAACAGTTGAGGTCATATCTTCCTGTGTTGTGATGGGGTTAGAGTATTTCTGGTGTATTATGGAACGGCACAGCTGCGTAAGTCAGTCAGAGAGAGAGAGAGGGTGAGTATATGAAAGAGGTGTGGGAACGAAGGAAACTAGTGAAAGGCAGGAAGAGCTCCCACTAAGACACTTTTTCCACCCAGGGACTGGAATCTTTATCTTCACTGTTGGGGAGTCACTGTTGTTATCACTTCAGTTTAGTTACAGTTAGTTTCCACAATGGGTTTGCTTGTTTCAGTTTGGTTGCTATTGTGTAAAAATGTTTAGTTTAAGTATAGTTTTTATCAGTATCAGTATTAGTTATAGGTTTTAGTAAAATGATATTACAGGGGGTATTTGTCAGGGACAAGATTTAGGCCAACATCACAGCTAAATCTTGGCAGTTGACTCAGAGTCATGTAGCTATCCCAGTCTCAATAAACATAAACAATACAATACAACTGTGCCTCCTCATACTTAAATTGACTTAAAACGTACTTAAAAGACTAAAACTAGAAACATGTATTTATTTATTTTATTTTAGTTAGTTTTGTTTGTAATCAATATAGTTTGTACTGTTTTTTCTTAAAGTCTACTCTTTAGTTAACTATAATAATCTTGTTTCACTGACTATTTTAAAGATTTGCACCCACTGCAAAATAATTAAAGAAAATTCAACTAAATTCTATTTTATTTTTTACCACCTGGGTCTTGTTTTTGCAGTTCTGTACATTCCTATCAGTTCAGGAAATATTTTACCAGGGGTGGAAGTAATAACACAGCTTTACTCTGGTTACTGTAACAAAGTCTTTTCTTTTGCATGGATGTACTTTTTGGTGTAGCAAAAAAGAAGCTACAGGAGGGAAAAGAAGCTGCAGGAGGGCAGAGCTCCAGAGAGGAAACACTCCAGCAGGATGTGAGGATACCAAACAGTGATACTCAGGCTGTGAACACTGCAAAAACTGAACAACAATGCAGTCAAATTAAGGGTCGCAATCTCATGGATATAGTTAGCAAATTGCAATTTGGCATAGTCAAAAAATGTTGTGTGTACCTTAATTAGTCTCACATTTAAAGCACCACCCAGCAAGTGCGCTTAGTCATCCAAATCGAACACACCCTCAATGATACACTCTGGCTAATAAGCTAACATGCTACAATACTCATAGTGGATCCTCCAGAGCAGCTTTTACTTTCAGTGAGGTGGTGACTGCAGAGCCTCATTCAAACATTGAGAGGTGCAGTGGAACAGAGACACTTAGTGGACTGGTTATAGTGGGACACAGAGACTGGGACTGATTAAAGTGGCAGAGAGAGGCCAAGTGGACTGGTTACAGTGGGTCTCAGAGGCTGAGTGGACTGGTTATAGTGGGAAAGAGAGGCTGAGTGGACTGGTTAAAGTGGGTCAGAGGGGCTGAGAGGACTAGTTATAGTGGGTCAGAGAGGCTGAGTGGACTGGTAATAGTGGGACAGAGAGGCTGAGTGGACTGTGGATAGGGAGACAGAGAGGCTGAGTGGACTGTGGATAGTTGGACTGAGAGGCAAAGTGACAGAGAGGCAGAGCGGACTGGTTATAGTCTGACAGAGAGGCAGAGTGGACTGCTAATAGTGGGACAGAGAGACTGAGGGGACTGGTTATAGGGAGACAGAGAGGCTGAGTGGACTGTTTATAGTGGGACTGAGAGACAGAGCGGACTGGTTATAGTGGGTTAGAGGGGCTGAGAGGACTAGTTATAGTGGGTCAGAGAGGCTGAGTGGACTCATTATAGTGGGAAAGACAGGCCTGGTGGACCGGTTATACTGGGACAGAGAGGCTGACTGGCCTGGTTATGGTGAGACAAAGAGACTGAATGGACTGGTTAAAGTGGGACAAAGAGCCTGAGTGGACTGGTTGTAGTGAGACAGAGAGGCAGACTGAACTGTGTATAGTTGGACTGAGAGGCAGAGTGGACTGGTAATAGTGGGACAGAGAGGCTAAGTGGAATGGTTATAGTGGGACAAAGAGGCTGAGTGGACTGATTATCGTGGGTTAGACAGGCTGAGTGGAATGGTTACAGTGGGACAGAGAGCTTGAGTGGACTGGTTATAGTGGGTCAGAGAGACTAAGTGGACTGGTTATAGGGAGACAGAAAGGCTGAGGGGACTGGTCATAGTGGGGCAGAGAGGCAGAGCAGATCGGTTATAGTCTGACAGAGAGGCCGAGTGGACTGTTTATAGTGGAACAGACAGGCTAAGTGGACTTGTAATAGTGGGACAAATAGACTGTGGACTGGTTATTGTGGGTTAGAGAGGCCAATTTGACTGGTTATCGTGGGAAAGAGAGGCTAAGTGGACTGGTTATAGTGGGACATAGAGGCTGAGTTGACTGTTGCGGTGGGTCAGAGAGGCTAGGTTGACTGGTGATAGTGGGTCAAAGAGGCTGAGTGGACTGGTTACAGTGGGAGGGAGAGGCCAAGTGGACTGGTTACAGTGGGACAGAGAGGCTGAGTGGAGTGGATATAATGGGACAGATAGGCCGAGTGGACTGGTTACAGTGCGACAGAGAGGCTGAGTGGGCTGGTTATAGTGGGTCACATAGGCTTAGTGGACTGGTTATAGTGGGACAGAAAGGCCAAATGGACTGGTTATTGTCGGACAGGGAGGTTGAGAGAGATGGATATAGTGGGTCACGGAGGCTGAGTGGACTGTTTGTAGTCGATCACAGAGATTAAGTGGACTGGTTATAGTGGGACAGAGAGGCTGAGTGGACTGGTTATAGTGGGACAGAGAGGCTGAGTGGACTAGTTACAGTTGGACATAGAGGCAGAGTTGACTGGTTATAGTGGGACAGAGAGGCTGATTGGACTGGTTATAGGGAGACACAGAGACTGAGTGGATGGGTTATAGTGGGACAGAGAGATTGAGAGGACAGGTTATTGTGGGACAAAGAGGCTGAGTGGACTGGTTATCAATCAATCAATCAATCAATTTTATTTATAAAACCCAATATCACAAATCAAAATTTGCCTCAGAGGCCCAATATCACAAATAAAAATTTGCCTCAGAGGCAAATTGTGATTTGTGATATTGGGCAAATATACAAATTTACAGCATACGACATCCCTGGACCCTCACAGCGGATAAGGAAAAACTCCCCCCAAAAAACCCTTTAACGGGGGAAAAAAAAAGGGGTAGAAACCTCAGGAAGAGCAACTGAGGAGGGATCCCTCTTCCAGAACACACAGAAGTGCAATAGATATCGTATTCGTTATAGTGGAACAGAATGGCTGAGTGGACTAGTTATAGTGGGACAGAGACGCCGGTTGTACTGGTTATAGTGGGATAGAGAGGCCAAATGGACTGGTTATAGTGGGACAGACAGACTGAGTGGACAGGTTACAGCTAGACAGAGTGGACTGGTTATGGTGGGACAGAGAGGCAAAGTGGACTGGTAAAAGAGGGCCAGAAAGCCTGAGTTGGCTGCTTCATAGTGGGACAGAGAGGCAGACTGGACTGGTTATAGTGGAAGAGAGAGCTTGAGTGGACTGTTGCATAGTGGTTCAGAGAGGCTGATTGTACTGGTTATAATAGACAGAGTTTATATTATGCATACATCTGTGTGTTTTTGTTTTGGTGATGTTTTATTCTGCTGATTATTATCTAAGTGTTAGATTATTTTATTTCTGTGTCTTAATGTTGCTTTTTGCATCTGGTGGTGCCCACAGATTTTTTTTTATTGTTGGTCCTTTGGTAATGTAATGATTGTTTGAGTTGAGAAAAGGTGATGATAAATTTATAATTGATAATCAGTTGTTTGTTGGGGCTGTAGTATTGCATTTCATCACAAATTCAAGACAAGTCAGTACATGCAGTTGCAACTGATGTTTACATCAGTAGCACCTCAGGCGTAGCAACCTAACAGCATGTGATGGTAGGATATTAAAAACACGTGAAATTGTTCTTATTCTTCCTGCAGGATGTTGCCCAATTGTTCTCCCTCTTTAAACTTAAGAAACTGTGGGGAGTAAATGTCAGTGGAGAAAGGAGTGGAAAGGGTGTGGGCCTGCCTCCCATTGACAGGACAATGGCAGAGGCTTGATGAGAGTCAGAGCAGGAATTGTGTTTATTATCACATGTATTATTTGTGTGAATTAAAACAGTCTGTAACAAATTGAAAGACAGCAAAATAAAGAAAAACCTTACCTCCTGTCCGTTATTTAGAGAATACTGCAGAAAAAAGTAAATAAGAGGAAAAGAAAATAAGTATGTCAGTCAAATGGAGCAGAGACTCTTGAGTCACTTAAAGCATGAGAGCCATTTCTGTAATATGCTCATGTACAGAAAAAGCATCGACTGCTCCCTGTGCTACAGCAGGTCTTACCAAAAACATCTTTGGCTGAGCTGCTGTGGTGGTAGTGGTGGTTGTGGTGGAGGTGGTGCTTTGTGGGGACGTGGGATATGGTCCAGTTTTGGTACCAGAGGTTTCTGATGCAGGAGGTCTTGCTTTAGTCGGGGTGGAGGGGCTGCTGGTGGTCCCCTTGTTCCCAGTTGGCTCTGGGGCCTTTGATGCCATGTGCTTGTGGCTTGTAATCGTAACAGTTGCTTCCTCTGTACCTTCAACCAGAAACAATATGACAACCAATAAACATCGTCCTCAGACAGTGCCCCACAAAATTCTGATCTTAAATTCTCTTTTTTAACTTGTTGAAACCACCTGATAAAATTAAGTTACATAATGAAATACAGTATTTATAACAGATTCCAATGATGACCCAGAGCCATGTAAAAAAATCAGAGGTGACTGATTCTGATTTAGCATCATGACAAGAAACAGTGATTTCTTGCTTAAAATATAAAACAACCACATAGTGCTGTGGTGAGACTCAATTAGCCAGTCAGCGCCACCTGCAGGACTAATGCTGTTGTCCACTGCTGACAAGAAGTGCACCAGAACCAATGAGAAGTGATAACAACAATGGCAAATACCATAGACAAGAAAGACCCTACTATGGAGGCTGTTGTAAGTCAACATGTCTTCTCAGTATCGCCTGACATCGTGGTTTGTTTTTGCTCCTATTCGGCACACCACAGGCGTATGCCAGTGTGGTAGTGGTAGTGGTGTAGACCCATTCCTATACGTTGGTCTCTAGTGATTGATCAGGGAAAATCGATCTCCCTCTCCCACTTGAATTAGTTAGAGTGGACACAGTGTATGACTGACGATAGAAACGGATTGAAACAAATCTGAATTCAGCAGTATGGGGGAGTACACTGTCAGTATACTGTATTCGCTAAGCTTATGTCAGTATACAGGTTAGTTGTATCGAAGTTTGAGCCTTCCCAGATGTTTTTGGTCTGGTGTGCAAACCATTCTATTTCTTTTGATGTTCATTATAAGATGCTAAACACAATTTCACAAAAGAAAGAAAAATCCAACATACATGAATGGAGAAACATAATCCATTGCTGTTAGTTTGGCTTTGTACAAAAGCATCTTGTTTTGAATTTGTCTGACATGTCTCACTTCTAGCTGACATGGTGTGTGTGATGTACAGGTGAGTGTAATTCTGCAGTATGTCTCCTACCCTGTTTAATGCTCTACTGTAAATGATCATCTCATCAGCTCCTTTAACTTGTGCACTGTAACTTAGTCCTTTTTTGCGTCTTCTTATATTATTGGCTGCTTTATAACTGTCCATGTTTCCAGATGGTTCTGGTAATCCATGGTTTCTAGCTGTGGAATGATTTAAGTGTGCACACATCCCAAACTCAACAAGACAGTATACAGTGCAGATCTCCTCGGTGGTACAATCAGCTCAGGCAGCCAAGGGGCTGCCTGAGCTGATTGTACCACCGAGCCATGGTATTGTACCATGCGTTGCAGCGTGTTTCAGAAGCTTCCCAGTAAAATACACGCCTCATCTATTTGGAATGGAGCCGCAGCACATTGCACAAGGACGATCAAGTTTTCCTGCCAAGAGGCCCAGTATGTGTAATATAGATACAATATAATTATGAGGATGGATGTATTTTTAATAAGTAAATCACAGCCACAAGTCTTTGACACATGTCATTTATAACTGGACTTCTAACAGTATGGACAGTGGACTTCTAATCATATTGTTTTTTGTTAGTTTGTTCTGCTTTGTTTGGTTTGTTTCTTTAATATTTTATTTCTTACTGTTCTAATTTTCTAGTCTTGTAAAACTTTGTGTATAGTTATTTGTGGAATTGTCCCTCCCAGCTCCATTACGGTCAAAATGGCAGTGAAGACAACAAAACAGGAATTTATTGATCTTGTATTTTGACTAACTTTAGTGACTCATAAAATATCGGATATGGAATTAATCTGCAGTTGCTGCAGTTCAAAATGAGACCAAACTCTTTTATGAATGTCACTTGTTGAGCCACAACTAAGGCCAAAATGTGGCCTGCAACAGATGGTAATTCTTACCAAGCTGATTTCCAGAAAACTTGTGACCCTTACCGGCCGGTTAAGAAAAGTGAGGAGTCAGCAGGCAATAATGATATGAAACAGTCAAAACAATTTGTCCAGTAGTATTCAAGATCGGACAGGCAAATACACACACTCAGTCACACACCCACGAACAAACACATGATGCCCTCCATGCTTAAGCAAGACAGAGATTAAAAAAAAAAAAAAAAAAAAGGTGGACTGTCTCCCTCATCTTAATGGGAAAAAATGTCATCATTCATTATCTCTGTAAATGTTTGGCCATAACTAACTGCCAGGTCCTTCTATAAAGATTAATAAGTAAATGACAAGTTGGGCTGGCGCTGAGTCAGTTATTTCATCAGGCCAGTGGCTGCAGTCTCTCAAATGCCAAGACGCTGTGCTATAACGCTTTACTCCTCTGAGTTTAGTCAGAATTAGACAAGTGGTGTTCACTGTGTTGTTACAAGGGTTTGAGGTGAAAATTTTGACCCTGCATTTATTAGTTTCATTTATTTAAATTAGGCCAATCTGTGTAATTAGTTAAGAATTATTTATTTATTTATTTTTTTTACAAGATTATATATATATACTTTATTATATATAGATTTGATTGAAGTGAAGTATTTTGGGTGAGTTATGGAGTTCAACAGTTTGAAATTGTGTTTTCTTTTCATGTTGGTTTACAGAGGATTCAAAGAGGAACTTACTTCCTTTGCTGTCCTGGCCCGGCTTGGTGGTGATGGGGGTGTGAGTCATGGACTGTTGGTCTGGTGCAGGGGTGTCTGTTGAGACCTTTGTGATCTTGGTTGTCCCTGCATTGGCAGGATTTCCAACAGCCGCTTCAGTCCTAGAAGTTTTACTGGGTACTGGGGCTGCAGAGGTCTGCAGCGTGGCAGCATAGAGGGGTGCCGCTGAGCCGCTGCTGCTGTCTGCTGTTGCAGCTGGTGTCGGGGTCTTTGGTTGGCTGGGCGTAGCAGCAGAAGGTGTGGCAACATTCTTCACAGTAGTGTGTACATCAGAGATGACAGTTGAAGGTGCTGCAGGTGTGTTAGTGACAGTGGGTGCTTGTGGTTGGGTGGGGTTTTGCTTGTCTGTAGGCTTGGATGTTGCAGCCGTTGGGACAGGAGGCATTGTGACTGCAGCAGTTGGCTTTGCTGGTGTTGATGCTTGCGTAGGTTCATTCTTCTTCCCGGCATCATCAGTTGGATGTGCTCCAGTTGTGACACCAACAGTTACACCTGCCTTACTGTCAATAGCTGGCTCAGTCCCAGATGCACTACCATCAGTCGGCATAGCCGATGCCCTGGGCGTGACAGAAGCAGCATTTTTGGTCACAGAGGTGGCTGCTGGCCCGTCAACATTTGAACAGACCCTGTGGAACAGGAAGCCTGGGGGGGAACAAGCAATATTCATTAGGTATGGCCCACTGCTAAATGGTTAGTATGACAACAAACCAGTCAGTGGAACAGATTAACCTAGACTTAATTATTTTTGTGGCTACTTGGGGGCATCACAACATAACACTGACATATTATCAATTTATAAAGTTGTTATGAACATACCACATCAAGCAGACAAGAAACATTAGCATTAATAATGTTTATGTCTACCTAATAAATGTAAGTCCACTATTTAAAGTACTTTTAGCTCTAAATTTGTTCTCCACCAACTTCTAAGGGGAATGTCTTTCTCTTTAGTTATTAAATGCTCCACTGTGTTCTCCAGCTTGTCTCTAACTGTGTCTGTCTGCCGTTTCCTGCTAAGTAGGTAGTGTACAGCAGCTTTAGCACAGCTTTACTGCAAGCACAGAGACTGGACTAAATGTGTGCTTCCTAAAACCACAAAATAAGCTGTAAGATCCTAAAAAGCACTGTAGAACTGAGGGGCATGACAGAGTATTAAAAAGAGTAGCCAGAGTATTGAAAATAAAAAATCTCAGATTTTCATAATAAAGTCATGATATTTCAAGAAAAAAGTCATGATATTTTGCTAATAAGCTCATAAATTTACAAGAAAAAGTTGCAGTATTACATCAATAAACATGTAAATTTATGAGAAAAACTCACAAATTTATGCCAGAAAGTCAAGTGACATAGTATAAAGAGTGACATGTCCATGGCAGAGAAGACGTGGTGGATGAATGGGTTAGGAGCAGGCATCCTGGCAACATAGGAATATAAAAATTAACACAAACAACCCTATTCAGCTATTCTGATAAACTGTATGAACACAGGGTGCATTCAGCAGCTTTTAACATCCTAATAACTGATAATAATAATTCAACTAAGTCTAAAAATAACTAGAATTACCACCTTGTGCTTGTATGCCACCGGCCACAGCTATCGCCAGCGTGGAGGCATAAAATCATAGCATTGCAAGAATAAAGTTGTAATTTAATGAGAATAAAGTCATACAACAAAAAAGGACATAATATTATGCGAATAAAGTCATAATTTTATGAGGTAAAGTCATAATAGTACATGACTAAACTTTTAAACTTTTAAAGAGAAAAAGTCTCCAATTTATGGCAGAAAGTCGGGCAACATAGTACAAAGACGGACAAAGCCCATGCAAAGAAGACGTGGTGGATGAATGGGTTAGAAGTAGGCATCTTGACAGCACCAGCTTTTCTGCTAAATTAACCTTTCGCCTGATCTGTCAAGCTGTCAGAGTAAGCATGGAGCCCACAATGTAACTAACTGCACTCCCTGAAGAAATATTATCATATTTTTGGAAAAGTGATTTCAGAGAGAAGCAGGCAGAGGGATCTACAAAATGCGCTTGAAGGATCTATTCAGGATATCAAACTGACTGAGCAGCAAAAACAGGTTAAAAAGACAAAGATAGTTAGAAGCTAAAGCCGAACTATAGACTACAGATCACAGTGTAAAAGTGAACCACCACATCACTAGTGATTGTGACAGAAGACAATGAAGGTCAAGGGAAACTTCGCCGATACTGAACCAGCCGTGTGGCATCGCAGTGTGTGCAGATGAACTCTGTTTGGCTTTGCCCCTGTGATGCTGTCAGCACCCAGACCTCCACCGTCAGATGGGCAGGGATCTCCAAGGGAAGTAAAACAACATTCATCTGAGTACAATGCGATGACACACAGCTGGTTGAATATCAGCAAAGTTTCCCTGCTTCCCTTCACTTGTTCCTGTACAACAGGGTAGGTCTTTTTTCAGAGTTATAATCATTTAAAAGCAAAAGCAGCATGTGTATACATTCAGTAGATTATATATCTACAGTAGCTAGCCAGCTAACCCTACACTTTTCAGGGTTTGATTTTGGTTTTGGAACCGGGAAAAAACGTACACCTTTTTCCAACCTCTCCAGGTAATGAGTATCATTAATACATGTGCCCCAGGCACAACATTTAGCTCCAAATCCACAAAACCAGCCTGTAAATGAAGGAAATCTGAAACGACTGCATTAGAGTCAATGGAGCACTGCTGTGTTCTTGTGGGACCCTGGTCTGAGCCAGCCTGATGAGTCCCACATCTGACCTATTCATCAATCATCAATCAATTTTACTTATAAAGCCCAGTATCACAAATCACAATTTGCCACAGAGGGCTTTACAGCATATGTCATCCCTCTGTCCTTAGGACCCTTGCAGCAGATAAGGAAAAACTCCCCCCAAAAAACCCTTTAACGGGGGAAAAAAATGGTAGAAACCTCAGGAAGAGCAACTGAGGAGGGATCCCTCTTCCAGGACGGACAGACGTGCAATATATGTCGTACAGAACAGATCAACATGATAAATTAACAGTAATGCGTATGACACAATGAGACAGAAAGAGAGAGTGAGACAGAGAGAGATGCAGGACAGATGGTAATGACAGCTTACAACAACATTAATTAAAGTTATAATATTATAATTCTAATTACGGCTATTGTGGTGCAATATGTTGAAAGTATATATTAATATCTGATAGTATACATATGTGACAATAATCATATGTGTATAATAACAGTAGAAGTATGACTAATGGTAACAGCAGCAGGAGGCATCAGGCAGGACCATGGCAGCAGCACAACCACACACATCACACTATCCAGTCACCGCTGCGATATAAGTTAATCTGCAAGACAGTGGAGCACAAAGGCTCCAGAGAAGAAGCCAAGTTAGTGACATGCAGTACAGCCGAGTTAGCGAGATGTAGTAACAGGACATGAGTGTTAGCAAAGGAGAGAGAGAGAGAGAGAGAGAGAGAGAGAGAGAAAGTGCTCGATGTATTATAGGAGGTCCCCCGGCAGACTAGGCCTAAGTCAGCCTAACTAGGGGCTGGTGCAAGGCAAGCCTGAGCCAGCCCAACTATAAGCTTTATCAAAAAGGAAAGTCTTAAGTTTGGTCTTAAATGTGGAGACGGTGTCTGCCTCCCAGACCGCAACAGGAAGATGATTCCACAGGAGAGGAGCCTGATAGCTGAAGGCTCTGGCTCCTGATCTACCTTTGGTGACTTTAGGGACCACAAGTAACCCTGCATTCTCAGAGCGCAGTGTTCTGGTGGGATAATATGGCACTATGAGCTCTCTAAGATATGACGGAGCCTGACCATTTAAAGCTTTGTACGTTAGGAGAAGGATTTTAAATTCAATTCTGGATTTTACAAGGAGCCGGTGCAGAGAAGCTAAAACAGGAGAAATATGATCTCATTTCTTAGTTACTGTTAGTACACGTGCTGCTGCATTCTGAATTAGCTGGAGAGTTTTTAAAGCTCATCCCGTTTTTTTATGTCTTTAAGGCATTTCTGAAGTTTAGTTAATTGATCAGTTTCTTCTGGCTTTATTGATAAATACAACTGTGTATCATCCGCATAACAATGGAATGGAAATTTACAGAGTGATTTCTAATGATGTTACCTAAGGGAAGCATATATAGAGTGAATAGGATTGGTCCGAGCACAGAACCTTGTGGAACTCCTAAACAAACTTTAGTACATAGAGATGATTCATCATTAACATGAACAAACTGAAAATGATCAGATAAATAAGATTTAAAGCAGCTTAGTGCAGAACCTTTTAGGCCAATTAAATGTTCCAGTCTCTGTAGCAGAATTTGATGGTCAATTGTGTCAAATGCTGCACTAAGATCTAATAAAACAAGTACAGAGACACTATGACTTTGTTGCTCTCTATACTATGTCACCTGACTTTCTGCCAAAAATTCATGAGATTTTTATCTTAAATCTGAGTTTATTCATACACTATTGCAACTTTTTTCTAATAAAGTCTATTTGTGTAATCTTATATGTTATTTTCTTGAAACAGTATAACTTTATTCTCATTAATTTACAACTTCGCTGTTGTAATATTAAGATTTTTTTTCTCTCAATGTGGCCCTAATACTTTGTTGGAGAGGAGAGTTGGGTTCTGGGTTCATTCTGTCCATTCAGTTTCAGTTTATAAGAATGCTCTTTTAAACTGTAAAAGTCACGGCTGGCGGAGCACTGTGAAGTCTTAGTTATGTTGACCTCTGCTCCCGGGGTTTTCTGCAGTTTGAACAGCTGTGAGCTTCAGCCACAGTGCTCCATCTTCTTCTGTTTCTCTATTTATAGTGATCAGGACAGGAAACTGCACACAATAAACTTGGAACACCACACCCGTGACCACAGCCCATTTGGAGTACCCCGTGAACAATCCTCGCCTGACTCCAAAGACAGAAAACAATGGCCTTACCCACACATCCCCCCTGGTGCTTTCTGACCTGCCCCCACCTACAGTACATCCACACGCAGCCACTGGATTGTCAGCATTCATGTGCAGTGACACATGAGTTTACACGTAGCCATTCCAAATAACATATACATTATGTAACTCTTCCTCAGATAACCATATTAGGTTATTAACATGCTGGAGCTTATCACATATATAGGCAGCCACACTGTTAATTCACATATTTGAATGGTTTTTTTTGCAAACTTCTAGTCAGTCAATGATTTTGACAATCTACTTGCAAAAACTTAAAACTTTATTGACATACTTGTCAGTGAACATCTCGTCTACTATTTTAGCTCAGATGAAATCTGCATGACTGTACCACACAATTATAATGTAACTTTGAAAACAGACAGAATGTTAACTGTGATATCACCTACAGTATGTCAAGCTTAATTTAAGCCTCTGCACTGTATGCAGTATGTGATCTGTGGGATCAAAAAGTTCAGCCATGCAAAAACACCAGCATGATGTTAACAGATTTGTATATGTTTCTCGAGTCGTACAATGTCCATTTAGTGTAACTACACTGAAGCGCTGAAACCACTAACTATGTACACTGGTTCCTACTAAAGATGTAAATCTTAAAAACAACACAAATATATCAATTCATTTTGTTTAAATAAATAATCAGTTATAAATACTCAGTGTTCTTGTCAATACTTGTCTTCTTACATTGTTGCTGCTGCTGTATAATTGTTCATGACTCCATTCATTCCATTCATCGCTTCTGGTTGTGGAATGATTTAACTGTCCACACATCCCGAACTCAACATGTTTTTGGGTCCGGACACCCCAAAAACAAAATTCTCCGGCCTCAGCTATCACTGGCATAAAAATATAGAATATCACTAGACAGGGCCCTTTCTACCTTGTTTGGTCTGGACTTTAGGACTTTTTAATTTGATTTGAGCCAAAATTATAGGTGTGAAACCTTCCCCTGACCACAGGCTGCACAAAACACTGAGCCTTGGTCAAACAAAAAGGGGTGGTCTTGGTCCTGATCCAACTAAACAATGGTTCAGTTAATTTGTTATGTGAAACCATTTTGCTTCACCAGTCCACATGTTAAAGTATCCTTGGGTAAGAACCCCAAATTGTATGTGAATGTTTAACTGAGTAGCCTTGCTACCTTGTATGGTAGCTTTGGCCACCAGTCTGTGAATGACTATGACGTAATGTAAAAATTCTTTAAATGGTTTGAAGATTAGAAATGTGACAACGGGACTTACAGGCTTGTATAGGTCTTTAGCAGAGTTGGGTAAGGGTTACTTTAAAAGTAATCAAAGTACTTTACTGCGTTACTTTTTTATAGTAACCAGTTACTTTACTGCGTTACTCCCTGAGTAAAGTAACTCAAGTACTTTTAAAGTACTGCCAACGTTACTCCCTGAGAAAAGTAACTCAAGTACTTTTAAAGTACTTTTGACTATTCTACATTTCCTATTGGCCAATGGACCACAGGGCGCTAAGCCTACATTTTTTGTCTCCAAAATTTAAGTTATGGACCACTTGTCCTTCACTGAGATCCAATTCTCCCATCACAGCCGTCACTTTGACCAGTAGAAACACAGAATGATCTGCTGCCGTAGACAACTGTAGGGCAACTACACCCCAGCCTTTTTAATATTTCCTCTAGGGATGTTACCACACAGAGTAAAAGGGGGAAATGATGGTGTGAAACAGCAGAGGCAGTTTGTCAACCCGCTGAGTACTGCCATTAGCATCAAGCTAGCAAACAATGTTACACAGTGCTTAATTTGTAAAATTAGAAGTAGGGGAACACTTTGGGCCTCTGAGAGAGCAGTGTTCCCCTACTCCCAAAAGTGGGGGAACACTTTTTTAAGCAGCACCCGAGCCGCCTCACTGCGCGACTCCGAATGGAATGGTTGTGACATCTAGTGTTGTCAC
>NC_065528.1:2020393-2021577 GCF_006386435.1 Epinephelus moara | reverse complement strand
TACTGTGGAGTTTTAGTACCGCGGTCTACCATTACCAGTATACCCTGCAACACTAGTGACATCAGCCAATACTGTATGTAGTTTTTAGATGCGAAAAGTTCTAGACCCATGCAAATTAGTTCCGGAACGCACCAGGGCCTTTTCTGAAAAGATCCTGGTACGTGTTCCAGTACGTTCTGGCTCAAATTAAGCACTGATGTTACATCCTCATAATGGAGACGGACTAAAAGTAATAACATTAACAAATAGTGGCGGGGCTTTTACTCACCACAACTACAGAGGCTACCAGCTTCAATTGAAACAGACTACATTATAGACGGTCCGTTATTTATTAATCCCTCTGTATCTTTATATATTTACTTTTTATCCGCTCCCGTTGTCTTTATAGAGTTAACACATCGCGCCGTCATTTTAAACTCAACACTTCCTGAATTTCTTGCGCCGTCATTTTAAACTCAACACTTCCTGAATTTCTTTGAGATTAAAAGCCCCTTATAACCTCGGCTGAGAGAATCCCTGCATTTTCTAAATAGGCTTTTATTGTGAAACATTTGTAGGAACTTGTTGTGGAGGATACAGTAGCTTGAATGTTTACATATGGTACTTCAAATGTAGCTCCTGCCATCTGCTGGCGCTTTTTAGGTGACGACAACAATATTTCGGCTGGCACATAAACAGACACAGTGACTCAGATGATCATAAAAGTAATAAAAATAGGACAAGAATAACCTGATGACATCACACACGTCGTGAAAGACGACCAGGGATAATTGGTGAGTACCATCGTGTAGTGTGTCATGTCTGTCGACCAAGTCACGGCACGATTTTATGACTCCACAATCGTGTAATGTGACATAGTGACTTTCAGAACGGGCAGAAAGGTCGAGTAGTGTGTACCAGGCATAATGCAAGTCCTGAGTCTGACCTGTCTGTCAGCGAGTCCTCCTCCATCTATTGAGTTGTGGGGATTTTACTGAATCAATTAACTAAACTCCATAACTGCCTTAAAGACATAAAAACTTGGATGAGCACCAATTTCCTGATGTTAAATTCAGACAAAACTGAAGTTATTGTTCTTGGCCCCAAACAACTCAGAGACTCTTTATCTGATGACATAGTTTCTCTAGATGGCATTGCTCTGGCCTCTAGCACTACCGTAAGAAACCTCGGAGTAATATTTGATC
>NC_065528.1:2015610-2019356 GCF_006386435.1 Epinephelus moara | reverse complement strand
TTTTTTTTCCCCGTTAAAGGGTTTTTTTGGGGAGTTTTTCCTTATCCGCTGCGAGGGTCATGAGGACAGAGGGATGTCGTATGCTGTAAAGCCCTGTGAGGCAAATTGTGATTTGTGATATTGGGCTTTATAAATAAAATTGATTGATTGATTGATTGACGATCCTGCGGCATGTTTTAGACTCCACCGTAGACAATGGCAGCATTTCTTCTACCACATAGCTAGCCACAAGCTTCGTGGCTTCTTTTGGACTGATAGGTTTAACGTTATCTCCGTTATTAGAACCAAAAGACAGTCGGTGCTGTTTCGGAGCTGAAGGACCAGCGTTCTAAAAGTAACGGAAGTAACTGATGGCTTGTTTGAAAATGTACTCAGGTATTTGATTACTCAAACAGCAAACTAACGCGTTAGGTTACTCGTTACTGCAAAAAGTAATCAAAGTACTCTAACGCGTTACTTTGTAACGGGTTATACCCAACTCTAACTAAAACTAACCACATCAAATGTATATAATGTAACAAAAATGCTCTCCTTCCCCCAGGTGTGGCATCTTGTTTGGCGTGACCCCTGCTGACCCCAGCTGTCACTGATGCATCTGTGTCTTAGCAGGCAACAGTGCCTTCTAATTCCTGCTGCTATCAGTACCAGTGCTGTTTTTACCTCACCCACTCATTCCTCACCATACAGCCTCCAGAAACACACACACACACACCCACACCCACACACACGCCCACACTAGAGCTTAGATTCTCTGCCCGAGCCCTCCCATGACGGTGCCACTGGCTGCGCACATGTGAGTTGTTGACAGTGACAACGTGTGTGTCGGCTTCGTCGAGTGTACCAAGTGCAGTACGATGCTGGTATATGACAGAAAAAAGACAGGGACCTTGACGACTTAAGACTTAAGAGGCACATGGCGAAGGCTTGCCATGGAAATAAAGACGAGAGTCAGCCTTCAATGTGCATGTTCGTATTCTTAAAAAAAATGTCGGGTTTAAACCGGGCTTGGGCTCATAGTTACAGTTAAAGGGATGGGCTGGGACGGGCTCGGACAGAACATGCACAGGCTTGAGTGGGGTCGGGCTGGATTTTTTGGGCCCGATCTAAGCTCTACCCCACACACAAACCACCTATAGTCTGTCAAATCCACTTGCACTGTCTGCCTTCAACACATGCCCTTCTTCCTGGTGTGTTTACGTCTCATGGAGGCTAACTTTAGTTACTCACAATAACTTCAAGAATAGCCTACACGGAAATGCAATATGTATATGAAGTAAAAACATATATACACATGATACTATTAGAAAACGGAACTATTTCACATATTGACATACTGTCTAGCCCGTACAAATATCTATGTTTATGTGTTTATTTATTGCCATTTATGTCACATATTTATTTATACATAAAACACATATTTTTCATATATTCTATTTTCATATATTTATTTTCATTCGCTCGGGTCCTCTACCAGAGGCCTAGGAGTTTGAGGGTTCTGCAAAGTATCTTAGCTGTTCCTAGGACCACACTCTTCTGGACAGAAACCTCAGATGCTGTACTCGGAATCTGCTTGAGCCACTCTCCCAGATTGGGGGTCACAGCCCCGAGTTCTCTGATTACCACTGGCACCACTGTTGCCTTTACTCCCCACATCTTCTCTAACTCCTCTTTCAGCCCTTGGTATTTTTCAAGCTTCTCATGTTCCTTCCACCTGATGTTGTTGTCACTCGAGATTGCTACATCTGTCACCACTGCCTTCTTCTGTTGTTTGTCAGTCAACACTGTCTGGTTGATTAGCCATCACCAGTTTGTCAGTCTGGATCTGGAAGTCCCACAGGATCTTAGTTTGGTCATTCTCAACCACCTTAGGAGGTGTCTTCCATTCTGACCTTGGGACCTCTCGCCCATACTCAGTGTAGATGTTCCTGTACACTTGGTTATGGCATTCCATGTACGCTGTTCCTGCCTGCATCTTACACCCTGCTATTATGTGCTGAACTGTCTCAGGAGCATCTTTGCACAGCCTGTACCTGGGGTCCTGTCTGGTATGTTAGACCCCTGCTTCTATTGATCTTGTACTAAGTGTCTGTTCCTGTGCTGCCATGATTAGTGCCTCTGTGTTGCCATGATTAGTGCCTCTGTGTTGTCTTTCAGTCCAGCCTTTTCCAGCCACTTGTGGGATTTCTTGATGTCAGCCATTCAATCTGTCAGTGGTACATGTCATGCAGGGGCTTGTCCTTCCATGATGGTTCCTCCTCCTCTTCTGGATGTATTTCTGGATCTTGGTTATTTCATCCTGGATAGTGGCTCTGACGCTCACCAGTCCTCGACCTCCCTCATTCCGCTTAATGTACAGTCTCAGGGTGCTGGACTTGGGATGAAACCCTCCATGCATTGTGAGAAGCTTCCTTGTCATGATACTAGTGGCCTCTATCTCCTTCTTTGGCCGGCGTATTATACCAGCAGGGTATCTGATAACTGGCAGGGCGTACGTGTTGATGGCTCGGACCTTGTTCTTTCCATTCAGCTGATTGTTCAGGACCTGCCTTACTCTCTGTAGGTATTTGGCTGTGGCTGACTTTCTTGCAGCCTCCTCATGGTTTGCATTTGCCTGCAGGACCTCAAGGTATTTGTAGCTGTCCTGAACATCTGCAGTGCTGCCCTCTGGTAGTTCAACCGCCTCGGTTCTGATTGTTTTCCCTCTCTTCTGACCACACTTATCTAGTCCGAATGACATTCTGATGTCAGTGCTGTAGATCCTGGTGAGGTGGATCAATGAGTCAATATTTCGCTCGCTTCTGGTTTACAACTTGATGTCATCCATGTAAAGGACGTGACTGATGGTTGCTCCACTTCGGAACCGGTATCCGTAGCCTAAGAGTTGACTGAGGGGGTTCAAGCTTATGCAGAGCAGTAGCGGGGACATTGCATCACCTTGGTATGTGCTGCACTTGATCGTAACTTGTGCAGTTGCCTTGGGTTGGCCTCCAGAGTCATTTTCCACAGCCCCATCGAGTTCTCGATGAAGGCCCTTAGTGCCTGTTGATGTTGTATATTTTCAAGCATTCCAGAATCCATGTGTGTGGCATTGAATCGTAGGCTTTCTTGTAGTCAATCCAGGTAGTGTACAGGTTGGTCTGCCAGGTCTTGCGGTCTTTGGTGACTGCTCTATTGACCAGTAGTATGGCATTATATTTGTGTCATATGTCGCGCGAGCGGATAACACATCTGCACGTGCGCAGATCTCTCTCTCGTGTAAATTATTTCGTGTCACGCGCGCAGATTTCAACTGCCGCGCGCACTTGTTTGATCTTCGCGCACATATTCAGCAACAGAGTGAAGCAGAAGCAGGTGCGAGCGAGTAAAAAACAGCAGCGACACACACAACAACACTGTGCAGCTGCTTTGCGCGCGCTGGCTCGCTCCTGCTCTCGTTCTCTCTCTCCCCTGTGCTCGCTCGCGGTGGAGTTCTGCTCGCTCGAAGCAAGGACTTTTGACACTTTGGGAGTGGAGACCAAGGCTTTTAAGGTAGCTGTAATTAAACCTCTACTAAAAAAGCCCACCCTGTATCCAGAGGTGTTAGCCAACTATAGACCAATATCTAATCTTCCCTTTATGTCAAAGATCCTTGAGAAAGTAGTCGCAGACCAGCTGTGTGATTTTCTCCATGATAATAATTTATTTGAGGAATTTCAGTCAGAATTTAGAGTGCATCATAGCACTGAGACAGCACTAGTTAAAATTAC
>NC_065528.1:2012605-2012792 GCF_006386435.1 Epinephelus moara | reverse complement strand
GATGTTAGCGAGTGCTAGCACGTCTCTCTCACAGCAGCAGAACCGCAAAGTAAAAGAAATACAGTCCAAGTGAAGCGCTTGAGCCGCGGGCGGATACCCGGCCGTCACCGACAACTAAAGCCTCGAGTGGTAACAAGTATGAGGGCCGTTGTGGTGAGCTAGCTCGATGCTAACTTCGGCTAGCGGT
>NC_065528.1:2007838-2012548 GCF_006386435.1 Epinephelus moara | reverse complement strand
TGGTAACAAGTATGAGGGCCGTTGTGGTGAGCTAGCTCGATGCTAACTTCGGCTAGCGGTAGCGGTTAGCATCCGCCGCTAACACCCGCTTCCCAGCTCACCACAATGGCCCTCCTGCCCGTTGCAACAAAATGCTGGAGGCTCCCGTTGCCGGTGACGGCCGGGTATCGGCCCATGGCTCCAGCGCTTCACTCGGACTGTTATTCCTTTCCTTTACGATCCTGACAACTGCTGTTGCTGCTGTCTGGGGCAGGATGCTACACAGTTGAGCCAGAGAAGAGGGGCCTAGTTTGAATGTTTTGTCTACAAACTGCAACGAACAAAACTCCAGACTCTACCTTTACCATTCTACCATTCTTCCTCTTTGGCCTGGGGGTTGAAGCTCAAAACTGGGGTAGCTGCGCTCTCTTGCGGTGACAGTCTGCACTGCACTCTTTTGTTTTCTCTCTTTTGAAATACTTGCTTATCAATTAATCGATAATTGATCGTTAATTTTTTTGATGATCAAATAATGAATTTTGATCATTTGCCCATCCCTAATAGACAGTTTGTTGTACTTCCCCACACCTTTCTGTAACTTGACGAACCTCTTTCTGTGTTGCCTTGATCTTGGCCTCTAGCCTCCTTCTCCATGAAGTGTAGCGCTCTTGGCTCATGGTGTTCATCTTGTAGCCAAGCATCTCTAGGATCGCTGTTGTTGTGGTGCACATCAGCTGATTTGTCTCATTAATGGTCCTAGGTAGGATTGTTCGTAGTACTGCATTCTCATCATCTAGCAGACCCTCAGAGTGTACTTTGTCACTTAGCCTTGGTAAGCCTTGGTAATCCTTGGTAATTGGCTTCGGGGTGTCAGGATTCCAGCTTTGTCTTTATTCTCAATCTCAAGTCATTTGTTCCCTTGCTGTACGGGAATCTGTGTCGTAAGGGCTTTGGGCTTAGTACCCAATCTCGGAGTGTGGGGTTGATATTGACATTCCCACTTTGACCTGTTGTCCTGGCTCCCCCTTGCCGTAGCATATTTGTTGTACCTCATCAATCTCTAGTTGTGATAGCAGTTGCCATTTGTGGATTTTGGAACACTGGGCTAGGAGTTATTTCTTTGTCAGTGTAGATGTTGGGTTTCAAAGCATTCATATATCCCACATCCTCTGCATGTAACCTCTCTCACTGTGGTTACGTGTGCAGTAGCATTCCAACAGTCCCATATTCTCAGCTCCTGTCTATCTATGTCTTGTTCCAGTAGCCCATTTCTCATCAGGTTGCCCCAATTCCCCATATCCCAAAGCCCATCAATATATGTTAATATTATGTATGTAAATATAAATAATAGACATGTATTTTAAAAATTTATAACAAAAGCATATATATCTATAATAGTATTGTATAATACATATAAGCACATAAATTTTTTGTAATTCTGATAGCAAGAGAAACACGGGCACAGATGGAGAATGACATGAGTGCTATATAAATAAAGATTATTATTGTAATTAAAGACCTAAACTAATAAAAGTAGATCATAAAGATGCTGATCATGTACGTTACTTTTAAAAGGTAAACAATGCTGCATATTACTCCCAGATGTATGTATGATGTCCAAAACTAATGCCTTTACCTGTGAGATCTCTTACTAAGCATTATCAGTGAGTTGTTTTCTTGCTGTCCCTGTTTGTGAAAATTCTCTCCTGACCCTGCACTGTGTGACCTCTCTGATCTCAGTCTGCTCACTGACTTCATGTCTGTGTGTCTGTGTGGAACTCAGTACTGCCCGCTGACTGTACTTTACAGTGTAGACACTGACATATCGTCCTGCTGTCATGCTTTTTGCCTCATAGTGTGACCTGCTCTGGTGGACTGTGTTATGGTCAGACAGCAGAGGGTGTGAGAACTGACCTGCTGTCCTTTCCCTGGCTCTTCTTCTTACTTCTTGGCTCACTTCAGTGACAGGAAACTCTTGTGCTGATCTGGGCCTGTGACGGACTTCTAATTCTGTAATAAGCTTTACTAAATGGACTTCAGTTGGTCTGGTGCCAGTTGTTTCTTTTGTTCTCACTCGGGTTTCTATATTATCATTAGTACCATAGGAAGGTTCGTCTGCAGCATTTGACTTGAAAAGTATCATTAAAAACAAAATAAAGGACTGAAAAATACCAGACAGTAAGATATTAAGTGATTCATAAAAATAATCATATAAAGGAAAACTTCACCACCCAAATGACCTTTTGTGTATCAGTTACTCACCCCATGTTATATTGAATTTGTGAAGAAACGTTTCTTTTTCTCCCAAGCCTCCACAGTAAAAAGAGAATTTAAAAAAAAGGCGAACATTGTTGATGAATTTAAGTAATAGGGGTCTGCGTTTAACAACAGCAAAACTATATAAAAACATTCGTTCACAAACTGTCACACAACTGATGCAGTATAATCCAAGTCTTATTAAACCAGTTGTATGCTCAGTACTTTCCAAACACATGTAGTTCTGCTAAAACATTATGATTTAATTTTTTTGGCATAAACAGTCTGACGCATGGATGAGTGGAGTGTGGAGGTTGAACAGTGAGAGTAAATTTTGGCATCGAAAATAAAATTTGGCATTATGGGTTTTTTAATTGCAATCATCTGATTTTTTTCTTCTTCTTTTTTTATGCTGACAGTTCTTTTCCCCTTTTTTTCAGTTTCATTGAAATCAGTCAATGTTAGTCAATCAGTTTCATTCATTTAATTTGTTACTTTATGACACTCATCAGCCTCCACAGAAAATGGAAATAGAGAGTCTAATAATTTCATAAGGAAAAGACCATTTGCACCGCAAGTACAAAATGTCCTCACATGTGTTTCCTTGCCCTCCCTACAGGAGGACCCACTGTTTAGTTGTTCAGTGTGAGAACCACCATCCATATGCATTGACAGTGTGGCCAGAGGTTGGAGACTGTCTTCCCTTCCTGATTGCCATGTTGTAAATAAATGTCAGGAGGAACATGGCCCCTCACAGACTACAGCATGTGAGGGGCCATACAGAAAGACAGAGGGGACAGCTGTATTGCTCTCTGCCTAAACAAATACTATACATATGAGGATCATCTGCTTCCATTCAGCTATAAGAGCATTAGTGAGTTGGGGTGATACGATCTGACTTACAGTTGGTGTTCCTGTCCATCTCAGTGGTGTATGATGGGATTGTTCTTCCACAGACAACTGGGAAAACCATTTTTAAGGAGCTGGATTTCTCCATGCCAGCATTGTCATGTTGAAACAGGAAAGGCACAAATCCAAAGTGTCTAAAACATCACTGAACTGTACAATGCATTAGAGGAATACTTTGACAATTTACCTAATATGCTGATCCGCCTTCTTTGCTGACAGATGAAACTATCAGTACAACTCTCATGTCTGTCAGTTAGGTATGGAGCTGGTACATCTGGCCTGGCTCACTAATTAATGTTGTGTCTCAGTCAGTATGTTTACATGACATTAAAGAAAGTGGATTTATTGTGTTAGTCCAACTAAAACTGGACTTTTAAAATGCATGTTAACATGTTAGTCCAGCTGAAATCATACTAAATCAAATTTTTCAAAGTTGGACTAACACACCCAGATGCAATTGGGAGTCAAATTACTAATGTCATGCACTCATTTGCAATCATTTTTTTAAACCCTTATTTTAGCACTGTCATTATAAGACAAACACTCAGTATGTCACAACTCAGCCATGAACATCTTCACAAACAGAAAAAAAGTCCTGAGACATCAACATGACTGGTAAAATAAAAAACATATGGGGGATATACTGTTACACTCAGTACGTTTACATGACATGAGGAAAATTAGTTTTATTGTGTTAGTCCTACTAAAACCGGACTTTTTAACTTTTTAAAAGTTAGTCCAACTGAAGTCATACTAAATCAAAATCAGACTAACACACCCAGATAATGCGATTAGTAGTCGAATTACTCATGTATACAGTCAGTTGGACCCAAACTGTTCGAGGTGCTCTACGCATGCTCCACAGTTTCCGCCCTAGGCTTTGACTCGGAAGTCGAATAGCATTAAATGTGTAACAGAAAAAGAAGCCTGTATCAACATAGAGAAATCTACATCCAGCATGCATTTTTGAACAGACAAAATGTACAGAACTGTAAAGTTGTCCACTATGGTACCAGTTTACAACTAGCTAACTGTAGCTGACCTGTTTGTCGATTGTTTGGTCTGTGTTGTAATAGGTCAACCAGAAAAAGGTCCAATACTAACAAGCTGAAAGGGGGCATATGGCCACCTTTCGTAGCAAGTCTTTTGAATAAATTCTTTATTTTAATTTTTCACTTTCATATATTTAGATATTTGAGATCCTATTTCTTTCAGTTGCACATTTTATCTTGTTAGATTCAGATCTTATTTTTTACAGTTTCGAATCTTTTTTTCAGTTTCAGATCTTTCTTTTTCAGTTTCAGATCTTTTCTTTTCAGTTTCAGACTTTTGGCCCTGATCTAGCGTGGGGACGTGGCATCAACTGAGAGCGGTGTGGAATCATGACAGACAGCTTAACAAAAGGCTAGGGACCTTCCCCTATCACGTTGCCTTCAGGGAACGTATGAACTAAAACAATTCAACTCAACACTTCATTGGCTTCAGTCAGGGTGTACATGAACCCACTCATTGTTTTAACCATACCCTCGATCTAGTTCTGACGTATGGAATTGAAATTGATAACCT
>NC_065528.1:1998784-2003603 GCF_006386435.1 Epinephelus moara | reverse complement strand
GAACTAACTATTAGTTAATGGTCAGTTCTTCAGTAAGCCCTGATCAAATTTCAGAGGAGTAGTTACTGAGGAACTAATGAGGAACTAACTATTACTTAATGGTCAGTTCTTCATTAACTCATGATCAGATTTCATAGAGGGGTTAATCACAACTTAATAATTAGTGAACTAGTTACTTCATCAGTACAGAATCATTACTCAATAACCTGTCCATTAGTTAACCTTTTTATGTCCTAAAGTAAAGTGACACATAATAAGTAGTCTTTCATTACTTCATCATCATATTTACAATTAGTTCCTTAACAAATAAAATCACAGACAGCAGGATTCTTGCGAAGAGTTTAATTATTTTCAGACCACATACACATTAATATGATCATCCACGTTATTCTGTACAAGGTGCTGACACACCAAACCGACATCAAAGAACTAGCGGCAAGGAAAGCCAACTGTTGCGTCGTCTACGTCGCCTCATGTCACCCTGTGTCAGTTGCATTTAAACACACTACAAAGACTACACCCAACGCTTGAAACTGTTACTCATTTATTTTGGCACTGCCCCATTGTCAAAAGACTCTGGAGTGATATTTGTAATTTTATTGCGAACAATATTAAAAAATAATTTAAGCTGTTTTGGAGTGATGTGCTGTTTGGACTTTTTGACTTTAACAGAAATACGGCAAAACCCATTGAAAGATTTATTATTAATCTCATCTTACTTTTGGCAAGATTTCACGTTCACAAAAGTTTACACATAGAAAACCTTCTTTTGTTGCTTTCGTTACATCATTAAATTTTCCCTTAATCAAAAGGCAATCAAAACCATTAATATTTGTGATCATTTTAATATTTTCTTGTAAACTCTCATCTCCCCTGGCATATGTGATATAAGACATATATGTGTAATGTTGAAGATCTGCATTCTGTAAACTTCCTGTCTTAAATAAAGTTGTGGGGAAAAAAACAGAAGACTACATCCGACGGCCAAGTAGCACGTACGTTCTGCGCCTGCGTGAAAGGAAATAACGCAAAAGGGGAAACCGGAAGTCCGTTGAATGCATGAGATCAACAAAGTAGCGCGGAGTGACAGAGTGATACATCCTGTCAGCCGAAGGGTTTTCTATCTGTGTAGCCGAGCACCTCTGCACCTCCGCGGACTATTACATCCAGACGCTCCCGGTGTTTCCTCCGCAGGCTCCACTTCATTCAACTTCACTCAGCTGCCCGACAAACCCGCTGCTTCTTCCCACTTTAACCTGAATAACAAACCAGGGCTCAGTGCTCCGGTTGGATCCAAATGGAGAGCCAGGGCTAACGTTAGCTGGGAAGCTAGCGGAGGCTAACTGGCTGCTTCCCTCCGGTCATGCTGCGGCTAACGCTCCGCCAGCCGCTCCCAGCTAGCTCCAGTTTGTTACTGAGGTTAAAGTGAGAAGAAGCAGCGGATCTGTCAGGCAGCTGAGTGAAGTGGAGCCTGAGGAGGAAGCACCGGTTACCCCGGTTTCACTACAGGCAGATTCACTCGCTACAGGGAAGAGGATATAACACCTGAACAGCCAGTCAGAGGGATCTCTCTCACCGACAAGCTCCGCTGCCGATTCAACATGCTCAATCAGCCGAAAATTTGGAATGAATGATGAACTAACTATTAGTTAATGGTCAGTTCTTCAGTAAGTCCTGATCAAATTTCAGAGGAGTAGTTACTGAGGAACTAATGAGGAATTAACTATTACTTAATCATTGCCTACCTTTTTTGTGTACCCTAAAGTAAAGTGAGACATCAAAATGAGTAGGTAATGATTCAGTACTCATTACCTACTCATTAGTTACTCTTTTTGTGTACCCTAAAGTAAAGTGAGACATCAAAATGAGTAGGTAATGATTACTGAATCATTACCTACTCATTAGTTACTCTTTTTGTGTACCCTACCCTAAAGTAAAGTGAGACAACAAAATGAGTAGGTAATGAGTACTGAATCATTACCTACTCATTTTGATGTCACCTCAAGTTTCTATTTATTCTGTTTAAATAAAGGTCATTGCCAACTGCATTTGAGTGCTGCATTTGGGTTCAGCCACACTCGTTGCACATACTTCTGTCAATAAATTGATTTTCCTTTCGTGCTTGTATGCTGGGACAAGGACAGTAGTCCAATTAAATGGCCTAGTTGAACTATAAGTATGGCTTGACTTAACTGTGCATGTAAACATACTGAGTGTTGAATTTGTACACAAATAAAATGTGGAAATTACAGTTTGTGTTCTTAGGATTAACAGCTTTTTATCCATGAGCCAACAGAAGCCCCGCAGGTCAAAGAGACTTCACCTCTGCACCAAGCCAGGCTGTTCTCACAAACAGTTTGTATCTTTTTCTACAACAAGTAATGCACCCAAATTTGTGCATATCATACATATTTTGAGAAGCTGCAATACTGTGACCCATGGACGTCGTTAGACCTGGGCATTCCCGGCTATAGCCCCGGATCTTTTAAGCCTCCGTCTTGTTGTTGTTGTTGTTTTTAACTAATAAAGCACCTCCTTTCCAACTTAAAGTCCACGGCACGGGAGCACAACAGACAGCAACGCACGCAGCACACAACACACTCACTGTCACACCAGCTTACATGGCATATGTACATGACTATATGTTTGATGTTTTGTTTCTGTAAGTCCCTAATGATGTTTAGGATATACATATACGAAGTAAGGGATAATGTATAGTGAGCCGGTGACTGTTGAAAAATAACTCCAACAGTCAACAGTGACAGTTGAAATGGTGACAGTTATTTTTCAACAGTCACTGGCTCACTATACATTATCCCACTTAGAACATGGCTTACTACTTCTTCTAGATATTTGTGCCGGTTTGTTCCTGACGGCCCTGTGATTTTCTCTGCCTTTCTTTATTTTCTTTTGCTGGGGACATGTCATTTTTTAGCCAAACATCAAGCATTTTGTCCTCTCCAAAAATGTTAAAAGTGATGTCCCGAAAATGCTGCATTTTGCCACTCCTATTTGACCTGTGTGGACTAACGTTAACTGATTTTGATGCTCCTCAGTCTAAGGCCTTTGCTATGGCGCCCCTAGCAACGGAGCAACGGAGCAGCAGAGCAGCGGTGATACCTCAAGAAATAAACACTGCAGAATTTTGTTGATTGACCAATCAGAATCAAGTATTTAAGAGTGCCATGTTCTAAGCAAATTTACTCTTCTGTGCTTTGGAGGCTTGTATCTCCACAACAGATTGGTCGATTTGAGTGATTGACACTTCGTTTTATTCATTAGAGCCAATAGAATGACACTATACCCACCAACACAAGATTGACAGCACTGTAAGCCAATCAAAGACAGCAGAATGCCGTTGTGGGGGATGTGCCGGCTGCTGAATGCGGTCATTGTTATGCTCCCCCCCCCCAGGTCCTAAAGCCCATCATGTTCACCCAGATTCTTTTGAATGCAGCACAACATGTCGGTCTACTGGAACGTACCGTGTGGCCGAATTAACGTTTCATGGCAAAACAACGGTAAGAGAAATTTTACAACTATGGCTCGGCGAAACGATTTCTGTTGTTGTTGTTCTTTGGCCTCTATCTCTGATGCTTTGGTGTAGAGTGCTTTGGCACATATGTGTGGAAAGAGCAGTGTTTCTGCTTTTATTTGACATGAATGGTGTGTGTTTTGCATAACGTGGCATCGCGGTAGAGCCCGAAATATGATGAGTGGGTCGGGATATTGGTGCTGTATGGAGTTTGATTTGTTTTATTTATTTAGTTGTTGTTTGAGCTGTGTTTGGGGCATGTAAAAAGGGTTTATATGGCCTTGTAGCCCAGGTTCTGCTGTTTAATTTGATGTGCAGCATATTCTTCGTGATTAGAGCATTGATTCACACTGTTTGCAAAGTCGTTCTCAAAGTCCCCCAGTTGGGGGACTTTCGGGTTTAACAGATTTTAACCAACAATTTGGGCAACCCAAAAGTAGAAGATGAGTGTTCATTGTTTGTCAAAATACGTTAAAATCACATGGAATTATTCAAATTTAAATTTTAAAGAATTGTTCCCACTTCAGGGCTAAAGCCCCAGATGTTTTCAGCTCCTAGCAACGCCCCTGCCGTGACCAATGTGCTGACAGGATTAAACCAGGAGGCAGGTTGGGCTGGTGGATGGGTCAAAAAAACAAACAAACAGACTCTCCACCAGGACTTTTCCCTGGAGTAGCATGCTCATAACTGTGTGAACTTTGAGTCATTTTCAGGTACGTCCTCATCATGTTTCTTTTCTTAAACCTAACCACAGTAACTTAAGTTGTTTTAAACCTAACTTCTGTAACTTTATGTAACATCATTCGTGGGGCACTAATTCATAGGATATCATACGAACCGTTCTATGAGGATACGTTGACCCAGCTGATCTGACCAGCACCTGACTTTTCAATATGTGTTTCACTATATAAATACTGTTATGCTGTAGCACTGTGTAAATGTGTGGAAAAAAAGTTAGTCATCAGTTATCAGTCACTGTATCTTGAACTAAGCGTAGAACTCAGAGCCTTGTCAGTCTGGATTATCAGAGGTGAGGAGGGGCTGATTCATTGGAATATAGCCGTTTCATTGGTGGAAATCGCCATGTGCGCAGATGGCACTGGGGACGGGGGGGAAATGTTCCCCCCCAGATTTATAGTGACCCCGATCCATCCCCCCCACTGTCCCCCCTACACATAGGTAAAAAAGAGGATCAATGTTCTGTTAGTTAGGCTAACTTACATTGCAGCACAAAGTTGAAATGGCAGCGGCAGTAGCCTTGTCAGTGATCAATCCACATTACAC
>NC_065528.1:1993877-1998213 GCF_006386435.1 Epinephelus moara | reverse complement strand
TTATAAAGTTTGCGAATGGACCACACTTACCACGCAACAGGAGAGAATGAACCCGAACCATCATCTGCAAGGAAAAGAAGACGCAACTTCACTCCTTGTGATGCACTCTCTGCAGCGCTTTTCCTCAGACGCAACTTCACTCCTTGTGATGCACTCTCTGCAGCGCTTTTCCTCCTGATGATATATCTTCCCAACGATGGCAGCACCAAATCCCATTCTGTGCAGCCAAATGGGAGCGGAGGATTCAGCCTCTCTTTTCGCCCGCTCAGTGTACTCCAGCTCAAACAGGTATGGCTCTGGGTCTGTGTCCGCTACAAGAAACTCTTCAAAATCGCGTTCAAAGTCGTTCATTGCAGCTACTATAGTCCGGAGATATTGCTAGGCTAAATAAACAGCTGAGGTCTGTTTACAAGCTGCGTTGTCAGTCAGTGTGCGGGCTGGAGATTGGTGGAGCAGAGAGGGGAGGGGGTCCCTGCTAGGTATTGTAAACGAGTATGTGTGTATGAAGTGTGTGTGTTACGCCAGAAGAGTCAGAGTTTGGGACGGAGTCTTTTACCCCCTGGAGTGTTACCAGAGTTTTTGGAGTGCTCAAATAAACTGGCCTTTTTCCCGAACGCTACTCCGGTCTCCTGCTCGAGAGGGATTCATTACAATATCACAACATGGTTTAGATTTCTAAATAAACATTTACCTCGTCGCTACATAGACCTACTCCTGAAAAACTCGTGTCTGCGCAAGGCTTTTTGTCCCTACGAGGCCACCGTCATTCACCCGACGGGAGGGGTGAGCGAGTGAGCCCTGCAATCTAGAATTTGACCACTGATGTCACTGTTTTCAACCCATTTTACACACTGGCCCTTTAACTGCAATTATAAGATTTAAAATGTTAACATTGTCCTCCTGGCCGTTGCCCATTGCCTTTTGACTTCTCCAGATATGGCAGATATTCATTTATTGTTTTTCATATATATATATATATATATATATATATATATATATATATATATGTATTTACACAAAATAACTCACTGAGTTGGAATCATTTGCTGACAGCTTGGTCCCCCCCAGTTCAAAAATCCCATCTGTGCCCCTGGAAATCACCCAAATGATACAAAAATCAGCTGAAATGATCACAACCCCCTTGAAAAAAGTTTACTATTGCTTTTTCATTAATAAAAATAAAGCGTCCTATTAAATAGGGAAATATCAATATTGGTCGTTATTCATCTTGTTGACTGCCATTAGCCTATTGGCAAGTAAGATGACATTCACTGATGGCAGTGACTGATGTTTTTCTATTGTATCACATCTGTTTTGTGCAGGCTAATGTGCAGGGCTTAAGACTAATGTCCTCCCGGAGACAATAGATGCATACATGTTTAGAGATCTTCCCTGGGACACCGTTGGGACAAAAGGACGCAGTAAAGTCACTCTACACGCCAGAGGCACTGTATCAAAGTATCAAATTGACCTGAAATCTGAATTTCAGAGCTGATCTTCTTCCAGGCGCTGTTTGTGTGAAGACCTATTGTCCGTGGGACAGATATAAAGCTCTGGTAGCCCTGCACTAAAATGACCAACTTTTTCTCCATATTTATCACAAACTGATATTTACAGAAGAAGAGAAAGATATCTGTCAGCTGTGATTGGTTGGTCCTTGTCACATCAGCCATTGTGCCCTGAAAACAAGCGCTCGGTAAAGCGTGTGCGCCACTATGACATTGCACTAACGTAGCTGTAGTGTTTGAGCACGCCTGCCTTGTGTCTGCATTGAAAACAATGGATTGGAGATAGCAAAAAAAACGTGCAAAATGTGTACGGCCCTAACTCTCAACAGGAAAGCAAAGACACATTTTCCTTTAAGATCTGACCTAAATATAACAAAGAGAACTAGTCAAAAGCAAATCAAAGTATGTGTCCACAAACTCTTGGCCACATAGTATAGATATTGTACAACCGCACGTCAGGTTTTGGGTTACACACATTGAATTTTTGTCATTAAACTAACTCTGTATCACTGCACTAAAAATATCTACGTACCACATCATAAAAACTACAGGGGGTGGACAAAATAACAGAAACACCTGAACCTCAACATAACTGTCATGTGTGTTACTGAGTTTCACAATTTGTATATGTGTATGTGCCAGCTATCCAGCCATTTATCCATCCAGCTTGCCAGGCACCCTGGCTGTAACCTTGGATTGATGTGCAGCTGAGCATGAACATGCACTATGCCCGCCAAACGGAGGAGAGTAAATAAATAAATGTAGCTGGCGCTCCAAAGCACCAGCGGGACAAAGCTGCCCCGTTAGCTTGGTGACAGCCCACACAAAGGCCCCTCTAGCCCCACGTGCGACATGCAAGAATGGGCGACTCCCTCACTGCAGCCCCCTGCTGCAGCCGGGGCCTTTTAGGGCTTCAGCTGCCCCCACCCTTGTCTCATTGAGAGCTAATTCAGCTCTCTGTGGGACTGGGGGTGGGAAAGGGAAGGGAGGGGGCTTTGGCTTACATTTTGTGCTCCAGTGAAGGAAGGTGAGGATTATTCAGAAGGAATAAAAGACAGACAAGTAAAAGGGAGGAGAGAAGGAAGGGGGGAGAGAGGAGAGAAAGTGAAGAGGGGTTTAAGATACTGTTAATCTAAAGGCCACATGGAAATGACTGACCACACAGACACACAGTAGCACACGCACCCTTGCACACATTATCCACAAACAACACACTCCCTGTCCTTGGAGACCAGACTGATATGTGACTGAGCTGTGGGATGCTGGTGCTAAAAGTTCAATGTTAGAGCTCCGTAACCCCCCATTGCACTAAGAATAGAATACATATAGCATAGTAAAAACACACAATAATAAAAACGTAAAATCATTGAAAGGCAGTTTTAAACAAATAGGTTTTCAGAAGTGATTTAAAAGATGAGACTGAGTTTGCGGCCCTGATCTCCTCAGGCAGGTCATTCCAAAGTTGTGGAGCTCTAACTGCAAAGGCTCTGTCATCTTTGTGAATTAATCGAGACCTTGGAACAACAACAAAATATGCATCTGAGGATCTCAGGGTGCCAGAAGGAACATAGGGCAATAGTAGATCTATAACTTGGAGCAAGGCCTCTGATGGCTTTGTAAGTAATCAATAAAATCTTAAAATCAATTCTAAAAGCAACAGATAACCAGTGTAGGGAAGCCACGATTGGTGTGATGTGGTCATGTTTTCAAGTCGAGTAAAGTTTCTGGCAGCAGAGTTTTGGATGAGCTGGAGGCGTGAGAGGGATTTTTTTACTGATACCAGAGAGCAAGGAATTGCAATAATCTAAATGACTAGTTATAAATGCATGAATAAAAGTTTCCAGATGTTTGTTGGAAAGGAATGATCTTATTCTCGAGATTTAGCAGGTTAGTCGTGTTTTGATAGTTGTTAGTTGGATCACAGCTTAAATAGATCTGAGTATCATCTGCATACAAATGGAAACTGATGTTATGCCTGCGGATAACATGGCCAAGAGGGAGTATGTAAATTGAAAAGAGAATCGGACCTAGCACTGACCCCTGAGGAACCCCACAGTGGACATCTGTTGTACCAGACCTAGCGCTGACAATACCCACTCATTTCCCTGTAAATGAGGGCAACCCCACCACCCCTGCCAGATTTTCTGGGCTGATAGGAAACAGTATCCAGGAGGGCAGGCTTTGAGTAGGGGGGCGGGATCATCTTGTAACAGCCAAGATTCTGTGATCATGAAGAGAGCAAGGTCATTTGACAAAATAAAATCATTACATAAGAAAGATTTATTTACCAATGATCTTATATTTAGAAGAGCTGAGAGCAACTCGTTGGGATGTACTGACAATGAGCATGTTTTACTTATAACTTTCACACAGTATCTCATTTATGTGTGTTGAACTCTTTTTTGGAAGAAATGATTAAAAGGTTAGCATCAGAGCATCTTTCTGCAGCTCAGCAACTGACATTGCAGTGGTGATTTGAGTCTCAAATGCTGACTTAATGCTATGTTGTTACCTAGTTGGTGAGATGCAATGCTAGAAACAAAATAAATAATGTTCCCCATCTTTTACTCTTCGTGACAACGAGCTTATCAACTTGTCTGCTACATTAGCTAACTAGCTCACCACGTAGCTCCTCTATACCTTGTATGCTGAGTGGCAGTGCTGTAATGGAAACACGTGAGGCCAGCTAACCCGAGTGAGCCCCCGCCCCCCCTAGGAAAAGAACAAAAAAAACAGGATTGAAATATATGTTTGCTTTATTGTTAAGCCAATATCTGCTCTGGACACAGACAAAAGGATCACAATGTGCTCCTATGTAATTGTAAAAA